>NC_092785.1:44353503-44653503 GCF_047496795.1 Chiloscyllium punctatum
AGGGGGGGGAAGGCGAGGAGAGGGGGGGAAAGGAGAGGGGGGGAAAGGAGAGGGGGGGAAAGGAGAGGGGGGGGGAAAGGAGAGGGGGGGGAAAGGAGAGGGGGGGGAAAGGCGAGGAGGGGAGGGGGGGGGAAAGGAGAGGGGGGGAAGGGGGGAAGGGAGAGGGGGGGGAAGGGAGGGAAGGGAGAGGGGGGGGAAGGGGGGAAAGGGAGAGGGGGGGAAGGGAGAGGGGGGAAGGGAGAGGGGGGGGGGAAGGGAGAGGGGGAAGGGAGGGGGGGGAAGGGAGGGGGGGGAAGGGAGGGGGGGGAACGGAGAGGGGGGGAAGGGAGAGGGGCGGAATGGAGTGGGGGAGGGAGGGGGGGGAAGGGGAGGGGGGGGAAGGGAGGGGGGGGAAGGGGGGGGGGAAGGGAGAGGGGGGGGACGAGGGGGAAGGGAGGGGGAAGGGGAGGGAGGGGGGGAAGGGAGGGGGGGGGGAAGGGAGAGGGGGGGGGAAGGGGAGAGGGGGGGGAAGGGGAGAGGGGGGGAAGGGAGAGGGGGGGAAGGGAGAGGGGGGGAAGGGAGAGGGGGGGAAGAGAGAGGTGGGGAATGGAGGTGGGGAGGGTGGGAGAGGAGAGGGGAGGGAGAGGAGGGAGATGTGGGGTGGTTGGGAGGGGAAAGGTCGGTGGGAGCGAGGGAGAGGGGGAGGGAGAGGAGGGTGAGGGGAAAGGAGAGAGGGGGGGAGGGGTGTAATGGTGAGGGGGTGGACCAGGATGTGGGGGCAGGAGCCGGGGTGGGGAAGGAGGGAGACGAGGGGGAGAGGGAAGCGAGTGGGGAGGGGGAGGAGGGGCAGTGTGAGGTGGGGGACTGGGCGGGAGCAGGGAGTGAGAGGGAGAGGGACGGGGGTGGGGGGTGGAGGGAAGAGGGGTGGGCAGAGGGATGGGAAAAAGACAGGGTGGGGGTGGGGGTTGAGGTTAGAGAGGAGGTGTGCGTGCTTGTGTGCGTGCGTGCGTGCCTGTCTGTGCGTGAGAGTGAGAGTGTGCGAGAGCCTATGTGTGCCTGTGTGTGCGCTTGTACGTGTGTGAGTGTGCGCATGCGTCCTTGTACGTGCGAATACGCACATGTACGTGGGTGGTGTGCCTGTGTACGTGGGTGTGTGCGTGTACGTGGGTGTGTGCGTGTACGTGGGTGTGTGCGTGTACGTGGGTGTGTGCGTGTACGTGGGTGTGTGCGTGTACGTGGGTGTGTGCGTGTACGTGGGGTGTGCTGTGTACACGTGGGTGTGTGTGTACACTGGGGTGTGTGTGTGTACACGTCGGTGTGTGTGTGTACACGTGGGTGTGTGTGTGTACACGTGGGTGTGTGTGTGTACACGTGGGTGTGTGCGGTGTACGTGGGTGTGTGCGTGTACGTGGGGTGTGTGCGTGTACGTGGGTGTGTGCGTGTACGTGGGTGTGTGCGTGTACGTGGGCTGTGTGCGTGTACGTGGGTGTGTGTGCGGTGTACGTGAGTGCTTGTACCCACGTGTGCGCCTTTACGTGCGTGTGGCCTGTATGTTGTGCGTGTCTGTACGTACACGTGTGCTTGTACGTGTGTGTGTGTGTGTGTGTGTGTGTGTGTCGTGTGTGTGTGTGTGTGTGTGTGTGTGTGCGTGTTGGTGGGGGAGGGGTGGGGAAATGACGGAGCTCTCACCTGCGGCCTCTGCTGCTCCTGGAGCCGGCCCTGCCAGGTGAGGTCCTGACTGCGGCCTGGCCGCACCGCTCCCTCCGGTGCCCCTGGCCGATCCCGGTGGAGGGGCCCGGCAGGATGTCCAGCTGCACAGGCCTCGGTCCCCAGGCCCTGGGGGCCGGGCCTCCTCTGCGTCCTGCCGCAGGCCCCGCAGCGAGGAGCTGCGCTTCACCGAGGGAGGGGCGGGGGCTGGGCCGGGGGCGGGGGCAGGGGCGGGCAGGGGGCCCAGCGAGGGCGATCGGCGAAGGCGGGCTGCGCTCAGCCTCCGTAGGCATTCCTGCAGCTCCCGGGGCTGCTGCAGGCTGGCGCAGGCGTCAGCAGGGGGGGCGCCCCCCCGCCGGTCCGCCTCCGCGACGGGGGGGGACGAGGAGGAGGAGGAGGAGGAGGAGGCGGAGGAGGAGGAGGCGGAGGAGCGGGAGAGGGGTCCCTTGCCCCCGAGGGAGTGGTCAGCACGCAGCGGCGCCCGCCTGGGGGGGTGGGAGCTGGAGCTGGAGGAGGGCGCCGACCCCCGGCTGCCCCGCCCAGACCTCGGCTTGGCCTCCAGCCTGCGCCCCCTCTCGTCCAGGGGGCCCGGGCCCGGGGGCAGGGGGCGGGGCCTGGCCGGGGCCGGGCGGGGGGCCGACCCCAGGGGGCGCCCCGGAGCCCCGCTGGCCGGCCGCCAGCCGCTCCTGGCTGGGCGCCCTCTGACCCCCGACCCCCGACCCCACCGGGGGGCGGCGGGGGGTCCGGGGGGAGGCGGGACCAGCCGGCACTGGGGGTGGCCCCAAGTAGGGGCTGCGAGAGGGGTAGGGCTGAGGCATGTCGCATCACGGTGGGGGGACGCGGGGGACGGGGAGGGCAGGGAGAGGCTCCAGGGAATCAGAGGGAGGTACCTGCAGGAGGAGAGGAGACAGACAGTGAGACATCAAACATCAGGAGAGATACAGTCAGTAACACAGGGCACTGGGGGGGAGAGGGGTTACTGAGGGACAGTGTGAGGGAGCTGGATTAACATCAGGAGAGATACAGTCAGTAACACAGGGCACTGGGGGGGAGAGGGGTTACTGAGGGACAGTGTGAGGGAGCTGGATTAACATCAGGAGAGATACAGTCAGTAATACAGGGCACTGGGGGGGAGAGGGGTTACTGAGTGACAGTGTGGGGGAGCTGGATTAACATCAGGAGAGATACAGTCAGTAACACAGGGCGCTGGGGGGGAGAGGGGTTACTGAGGGACAGTGTGAGGGAGCTGGATTAACATCAGGAGAGATACAGTCAGTAACACAGGGCACTGGGGGGGAGAGGGGTTACTGAGTGACAGTGTGAGGGAGCTGGATTAACATCAGGAGAGATACAGTCAGTAACACAGGGCACTGGGGGGGGGGGAGAGGGGTTACTGAGGGACAGTGTGGGGGAGCTGGATTAACATCAGGAGAGATACAGTCAGTAACACAGGGCACTGGGGGGAGAGGGGTTACTGAGTGACAGTGTGAGGGAGCTGGATTAACATCAGGAGAGATACAGTCAGTAACACAGGGCACTGGGGGGGAGAGGGGTTACTGAGTGACAGTGTGGGGGAGCTGGATTAACATCAGGAGAGATACAGTCAGTAACACAGGGCACTGGGGGGAGAGAGGGGTTACTGAGTGACAGTGTGGGGGAGCTGGATTAACATCAGGAGAGATACAGTCAGTAATACAGGGCACTGGGGGGGAGAGAGGGGTTACTGAGGGACAGTGTGAGGGAGCTGGATTAACATCAGGAGAGATACAGTCAGTAACACAGGGCACTGGGGGGGGAGAGGGGTTACTGAGGGACAGTGTGGGGGAGCTGGATTAACATCAGGAGAGATACAGTCAGTAACACAGGGCACTGGGGGGGAGAGGGGTTACTGAGGGACAGTGTGAGGGAGCTGGATTAACATCAGGAGAGATACAGTCAGGAACACAGGGCACTGCGGGGAGAGGGGTTACTGAGGGACAGTGTGAGGGAGCTGGATTAACATCAGGAGAGATACAGTCAGTAACACAGGGCACTGGGGGGGAAGAGAGGGGTTACTGAGGGACAGTGTGAGGGAGCTGGATTAACATCAGGAGAGATACAGTCAGTAACACAGGGCACTGGGGGGGAGAGGGGTTACTGAGTGACAGTGTGAGGGAGCTGGATTAACATCAGGAGAGATACAGTCAGTAACACAGGGCACTGGGGGGGAGAGGGGTTACTGAGTGACAGTGTGGGGGAGCTGGATTAACATCAGGAGAGATACAGTCAGTAACACAGGGCACTGGGGGGGGGAGAGGGGTTACTGAGTGACAGTGTGAGGGAGCTGGATTAACATCAGGAGAGATACAGTCAGTAACACAGGGCACTGGGGGGGGAGAGGGGTTACTGAGGGACAGTGTGAGGGAGCTGGATTAACATCAGGAGAGATACAGTCAGTAACACAGGGCACTGGGGGGGAGAGAGGTTACTGAGGGACAGTGTGAGGGAGCTGGATTAACATCAGGAGAGATACAGTTAGTAACACAGGGCACTGGGGGGGGAGAGGGGTTACTGAGTGACAGTGTGAGGGAGCTGGATTAACATCAGGAGAGATACAGTCAGTAATACAGGGCACTGGGGAGGGGAGAGGGGTTACTGAGGGACAGTGTGAGGGAGCTGGATTAACATCAGGAGAGATACAGTCAGTAACACAGGGCACTGGGGGGGAGAGGGGTTACTGAGTGACAGTGTGGGGGAGCTGGATTAACATCAGGAGAGATACAGTCAGTAACACAGGGCACTGGGGGGGAGAGGGGTTACTGAGGGACAGTGTGGGGGAGCTGGATTAACATCAGGAGAGATACAGTCAGTAACACAGGGCACTGGGGGGGAGAGGGGTTACTGAGTGACATTGTGAGGGAGCTGGATTAACATCAGGAGAGATACAGTCAGTAACACAGGGCACTGGGGGGGAGAGGGGTTACTGAGTGACAGTGTGAGGGAGCTGGATTAACATCAGGAGAGATACAGTCAGTAACACAGGGCACTGGGGGGGAGAGGGGTTACTGAGGGACAGTGTGAGGGAACAATCTCACAGACTCGAAGAGAGGGAAAACGATCAGTCACCATTGTACAAAGCTGCGTGGTTGGGCCTAATGGCCTAATCCTGCTATGATTATCTTTATTTCTGTCATTGCTCCAACTTACGTTTTAAACGCCCTTTGACGTGCGTCTCGCTGTGTCCCACCACAGTGCCATGTCCCACATTTTCTCAGGTGTCCCGACTGCGTCAACTGAAATGTACCAGAACATCCGCATTACAGAGGCAGACCTTGGAGGAAGGGGTGATTCAGTTGGGTTTGGTCCAGTGTGATGCGAGTTTGTCAGGGCCAGCTCCTACCCTTGTACAGTCACACCCAATGGGCTAACGGGGACTGTTGTCCTCCTGCCTGGTAGCGTACAGTCCATGTGTGTCTCACCGTCAGCTCTTGCACACAGCAACGCGGCAAGGCCGACGGCATTTATTTTCGTGGGTTTTGCGAGTTGAGAGCGTCAAATTCGAGGCAGAGAGATGGGCAGCACAGAAACAGACCCTTCGGCCCAACCCGTCCATGCCGACCAGATATTAATCTAGTCCCACCTGCCAGCACCCGGCCCATATCCCCCCAAACCCTTCCTATTCATATACCCATCCAAATGCCTCTTAAATGCTGTCATTGTACCAGCCCCCACCACATCCTCTGGCAGCTCATTCCATACACGTACCACCCTCTGGGTGAAAAAGTTGCCCCTTAGGTCCCTTTTATATCTTTCCCCTCTCACCCTAAACCTATGCCCCTCTAGTTTTAGACACCTCTATCACGGGGAAAAGACCTTGGCCATTCACACTATACACACCCCTCACGATTTTATAAACCTCTCCTTAAGATTACTTAGAGTGTGGAAACAGGCCCTTCAGCCCAACAAGTCCACACCGACCCTCCAAAGAGCAACTCAGCCAGACCCATTCCCCTTCACCTAACACTACGGGCAATTTAGCATGGCCAATCCACCCTAACCTACACATCCCTGAATACTATGGGGTAATTTAGCATGGCCAATCCACCCTAACCTACACATCCCTGAACACTATGGGGTAATTTAGTATGGCCAATCCACCCTAACCTACACATCCCTGAACACTATGGAGTAATTTAGCATGGCCAATCCACCCTAACCTGCACATCCCTGAACACTATGGGATAATTTAGCATGGCCAATCCACCCTAACCTGCACATCCCTGAACACTATGGGGTAATTTAGCATGGCCAATCCACCCTAACCTACACATCCCTGAACACTATGGGTAATTTAGCATGGCCAATCCACCCTAACCTGCACATCCCTGAACACTATGGGATAATTTAGCATGGCCAATCCACCCCAACCCACACATCCCTGAACACTATGGGGTAATTTAGCATGGCTAATCCACCCTAACCTACAAATCCCTGAACACTATGGGGTAATTTAGCATGGCCAATCCACCCTAACCTACACATCCCTGAACCCTATGGGGTAATTTAGCATGGCCAATCCACCCGAACCTACACATCCCTGAACACTATGGGGTAATTTAGCATGGCCAATCCACCCTAACCTACACATCCCTGAACACTATGGGGTAATTTAGCATGGCCAATCCACCCTAAGCTGCATATCCCTGAACACTATGCGTAATTTAGCATGGCCAATCCACCCTAACCTACACATCCCTGAACACTATGGGATAATTTAGCATGGCCAATCCACCCTAACCTACACAGCCCTGAGCACTATGGGGTAATTTAGCATGGCCAATCCACCCTAACCTGCACATCCCTGAACACTATGGGGTAATTTAGCATGGCCAATCCACCCTAACCTACACATCCCTGAACACTATGGGGTAATTTAGCATGGCCAATCCACCCTAACCTACACATCCCTGAACACTATGGGGTAATTTAGCATGGCCAATCCACCCTAACCTACACATCCCTGAACACTATGGGGTAATTTAGCATGGCCAATCCACCCTAACCTACACATCCCTGAGCACTATGGGTAATTTAGCATGGCCAATCCACCCTAACCTTTAGACTGTGGGAGGAAACCCATGCAGACACGGGGAGAATGTGCAAACTCCACATAGAGAGTCGCCCCGCGCTGGGATCGAACCCGGGTCTCTGGCGCTGAGAGGCGGCCGTGCTAACCACTGAGCCACCATGCCATCCCTTAACTCAAGATGATGTGATATCAGTGAGGATTTGGGAGTCCAAGTCCATAAATCATTAAAAAAAAAGCAATATTCAAGATTATTGAGCTGGAGGGGGTGTTCAGAAAAGATTCTCCAGAAAGGCTGGATAGACTGAGATGTTTTTGTTCAGTGGAACGAAGGAAGTCGAGAAGTATAAAATCACGAGCGGCTTCGATCAAGCTCACGGTCGCTGCCTTTTTCGCTCGGATGGGGGACTTCAAGACTCAGGAGGTGTGTATTTTTCAGGCGAAAGTGAGGGCCGCAGATCAGAGTCGGAGAGGGCGGTGCTGGAAAAGCACAGCAGGTCAGGCAGCATCCAAGGGAGCCAAGAGATTCAAGAGAGACACGAGGGACCAACTGTTTCACGCAGACAGTGGTTCGTGTGTGGAATGGCCTTCCTGAGGAAGTGGTGAATGTGGACACAGCTACAACGTTTGAAAGACGTTTGGATAAGGGGGTGAACAGGAAAGGAGGGATGTGGGCCAGGAGCAGACGGGTGGAACGAGTTTAGTTTGGGATTATGTTCGGTTGGACCGAAGGGTCTGTTTCCACGCTGTGTGACTCTATATGACGGAGATTTGGCTGAGGGAGGTACAGAACTGACAGCTTCACATTCTGATATGGAGAATCTTTAGGTGAGATGGTGGGGGGTGGGGGGGCTATAAAAGATGAGGTGGTGTCAAGGTGGCAATTACTGCAGGAAAGAGGGATGCTGTCTTAGAAGATTTCTCAAACATGAAGAGAACTTAAAAACAAGGTTTCAAAAATGGAGAGGGTAAATAGAGAGGGTCTTTTCCCTAGGCTGGGGGAAGATTAAGGTGAGAGGGGAAAGATATAAAAGGGACCTAAGGGGCAACTTTTTCACCCAGAGGGTGGTACGTGTATAGAATGAGCTGCCAGAGGATGTGGTGGGGGCTGGTACAATTACAGCATTTAAGAGGCATTTGGATGGGTATATGAATAGGAAGGGTTTGGAGGGATATGGGCCGGGTGCTGGCAGGTGGGACTAGATTGGGTTGGGATATCTGGTCGGCATGGACAAATGGGACTGAAGAGTCTGTTTCCATATTGTACAGCTCTATGACTCTATTGCTCATTTGGGACCACGGGAGATGGGGGTGTGTCTGTGTGTGTGTGTCTGTGTGTGTGTGTGTGTCTGTGTGTGCGTGCATAGAACCAGAAGACAGCTGAGGCTTTCAATCATCTGTACCCACTGAAGGGAAGGATGATGTCGAAAGAGAGATCAGGAAGGAGGATAAGCACAGACTTGAACAAGTTAGCTCTCAAGGAAGAGATACGAATAGTTTCAATAGGCCTCAAAGTGGATAAACCCTCAGACCCAGATGACGGTCTGAGCTGTATTCCAAGTTTCTGCTCCGGCTGGTCAGGGAGGGGATGACAGGAACTCTGACGATAATTTTCAAATCTTCTCTGGCTGCAGTAGGGTTGTCAGAAGCCTGGAGGACAGCCGACGTGGTACTGTTAATCAAGGAGGTAAGCGAGGGAACGATAGGCCAGCGAGTCTGGCACCCACGCTAGGGAAACTAAATCCCACGGGGGACAGAATTCATCTCGATTTGGGGAGGCGAGGATGAATCAAGGGTAGTCGGTGTGCCCTCGTCGTTGGAGGCGGGGGTGGAAATCCAACAAATCTATCAAGGTGCAGAGGTCAGAGCAAGTGCAGTCGATATGTCGTCGACGCGGAGCTGTGTGAGGCTTTTGTCAAGGCTGCATGCGGCAGACTGCTCCAGACGATCCAGGGAGACATCGGTTCAGCGGCAGGAAGCAGGTGGTGATGATCGGGGTGGGGGGGTGTTTCTGTGCCTGGAGGTCCATGCCCCATGGTAGAACACAGTCTTCGCTGGTGGCTCCCTCAACTGTTTGCTGCATACATTAACGGTCCAGGAGGTGAAGTCTCGGTTCGGTCCGGTCAAACGGAGAACAGATGGCGTGGTGAACAGTGAGGAGAAACGGGGAGACGCGAGAAGGATATAAACAGGCTGGACTGAACTGAGGCCCAATGGAATTTAATCCGGCCAAGTGTGGGGGCGACGCATCTTGGGAGGACAAACAAGGGCGAGGGAGCACACATTGAATGGAAGGACCCTTTGAAGTGCAGAGGATCGGAGGGACCTGGGTGTGCATGCTCACAGACCCTTGAAGGCAGCAGGACGTGGTGGTGAGATGGTTCAGAAGGCATGTGGAGCACTCGCTCAAAACATGAAGTACAAAATCAACGAGGTTATGATGGGAGCCACAACGGGGCACGGTTCTGGTTGCCACCTCATACAGGAAGGATGAGATTGCACTCGTGAAGTACAGATGGCACTGGCTTCCCCAGTCACTGGGAACGTCCCTCCCGCGTTTAATCTGGCTCGGCATTTACAGATGTTTACAGCTTTCTATGCGACCTCTCCCCCTAAAGTCCAAGGAACACAGCCCTGGATGTAGGTTTCCTTATTGAGCTCCATGGTTCATTTCCAGACATTGCATCACCCTACGAGGTAACATCTTCAGTGGGCTTCAGGTGGAGATGTGACCCAGTATGGTGACAAAAATGTCTGGAAATGAACCTTCCAGCTCAGCGAGCAAACCTACATCCAGAACCTCAACCTCAGCTACAAATCTTCTCCATGAATATAGTCCTGGCTGAATGAGTCTCTCTTCATTCACCTACCCTGTCATCCCAGGAATCAGTCTGGTGACGCACATGCACAGGGAGGGAAGACATTCACTCCCATCCAGTACAGGACATTGTTTCGCACTCAAGTCAAGGCTCCTGTACATGTGCGATAACACAGCAAGTGAAATACAAAATCGGCACGGTGGGCTCGGTGGTGAGCACTGCTCCCTCACAGCGCCAGAGACCCAGGTTCAATCCCAGCCTCGGGCTGACTGTCTGTGTGGAGTTTGCTCATTCTCCCCGTGTCTGCGTGGGTTTCCTCCGGGTGCTCCGGTTTCCACAGTCCAAAGATGTGCAGGTCAGGTGTATTAGCCATGCTAAATTACCCCATAGTGTTAGGTGAATTAGTCAGAGGGGAGTCGGTCTGGCTGGGTTGCTCTTCAGAGGGTCGGTGTGGACTTGTTGGGCCGAAAGGCCTGTTTCCACACTGTGGGGAATCTAAAAACAAATGCTTCATCACTCCCATCTGTTACTGTATGGTCTGTGTGCGTCTAGTTTCAGAGCCTGCACACGTAATGTGACACATAAAAGGAATAATTCATTCCCAACTGGCACTGTACATTCTGTGTGTCTCTCAGTATGCATAGTTCGACAGCAGGTAAACGGACTGTGATGAACTGCTCAGGGATGCATCGTTGGCCAATTACGGGGTTAACTGATGGATTTTTGATCATCTCTTGGGTTCACTGTTAATCACGAACTGTGCTCTTCAATGGCTTATTGATAATTCGAGGGGCTCATTCATGGATTGCTTGAACGTTCACGAGGTTCAGTGTCGAATTGGTGAGCGTTTATTGAGTTGTGGAACGGATGAATTATGGGGTTTCAGTGTTGATGATTTACTAGCTTTCAGTGACGTTTTGTGGTTGACGACTGGTTTCAGGAATGGGCTGTTGACAATTCACTGGGTTAAGAGTTGGGTTTTTGATCATTGCTTGGCTTCGGTCATTCATTGTTGGTCACATTCATGGCTCTTTGAAGGATCACAGAGAATGAATGGATTACGGATGATTTACTGGGCTCAGCGACGGATTCCGGGGGAATTCTGGGGATTTTCATCACTTCTTGGGTGCGGTGATGCATTGTTGATCACGTACAGGGTTCGAGGTTGGATTGCTGATCATCAGATGGGCTCAGTTTTGATAATTCATTGGGTTCAGTGATGAACTGCTTCACTGAGCTCATAGATGAATTATTTATTTATAACTGAGGGACAGATTTATTGTTGACAAATTCACTGGGTTCAGCGATAGACTGTTGATGAATCAATGCGTTCAGAGATACGTTGTTAAACAGTTCCCGTAACCGCTGACGTTTCGGTGATTTCCCGTGCTCGCCGACGTTTAGGTGATTTCCCGTGCTCGCCGACGGGCCAACGGTGATTTCCCGTGCTTGCCGAAGTGCCGGTGATTGCCTGTGCTAGTCAACGGGATGCCAGTGATTTCCCGTGCTCGCCGCTGGTGATTTCCCGTGCTCGCCGAAGCGCTGGTGATTGCCCGTGCTAGTCAAGGGGCTGCCGGTGATTTCCCGTGCTCTGTGACGGGCCATCGGTGATTTCCCGTGCTCGGCTACAGACTGTTAAATATTTACTGGGTTTGACGATGATTTACTGTTTTCAGTGATATAATTCGCATTTGCTATGTTTGATGATGGATTGTTGATGATTTACTGGATTCAATGATTTATTGAGTTCAATGGCAAATATTGATAGATCACAAGTTCAGTGATGAATATTATTGATTTATTGGGTTCAGTGCTGAACTTCCATAAATTATTGTGTCCAGGGATGAACATTGAAGATTACGTTCAGGAATGAATGTTGATCATTTCTTGTGTTCTGTGACGAAAGATGATGATTTATTGGGCTCAGTGATGAACAGCAATGATTTATTGGGCTCAGTGATGAACAGCAATGATTTATTAGTCTCAGTGATGAACAGTGATGATTTATTGGGCTCAGTGATGAACAGTGATGATTTATTGGGCTCAGTGATGAATAGCGATGATTTATTGGGCTCAGTGATGAACAGCGATGATTTATTGGGTTGAGTGATGAACAGCGATGATTTACTGGGCTCAGTTATGAACAGCGATGATTTATTGGGCTCAGTGATGAACAGCGATGATTTATTGGGCTCAGTGATGAACAGCGATGATTGATTGGGCTCAGTGATGAACAGCGATGATTTATTGGTCTCAGTGATGAACAGCGATGATTTATTGGGCTGAGTGATGAACAGCGATGATTTATTGGGCTCAGTGAGGAACAGTGATGATTTATTGGGTTGAGTGATGAACAGGAATGATTTATTGGGTTGAGTGATGATTCTTTGGGCTCAGTGATGAACAGCGATGATTTCTTGGGCTGAGTGATGAACAGCGATGATTTATTGGGTTGAGTGATGAACAGTGATGATTTATTGGGCTCAGTGATGAACAGCGATGATTTATTGGGTTGGGTGATGAACAGTGATGATTTATTGGGCTCAGTGATGAACAGCGATGATTTATTGGACTGAGTGATGAACAGCGATGATTTATTGGGCTGAGTGATGAACAGCGATGGTTCATTGGGCTCAGTGATGAACAGCGATGATTTATTTGGCTCAGTGATGAACAGCGATGATTTGTTGGGTTGAGTGATGAACAGCGATGATTTATTGGGTTGAGTGATGAACAGCGATGATTTATTGGGCTCAGTGATGAACAGCGATGATTTATTGGGCTCAGTGATAAACAGCGATGATTTATTGGGTTGAGTGATGAACAGTGATGATTTATTGGGCTCAGTGATGAACAGCGATGATTTATTGGGCTCAGTGATGAACAGCGATGATTTATTGGGCTGAGTGATGAACAGCGAGGATTGATTGGGCTCAGTGAGGAACAGTGATGATTTATTGGGTTGAGTGATGAACAGGGATGATTTATTGGGTTGAGTGATGAACAGCGATGATTTATTGGGCTCAGTGATGAACAGCGATGATTTATTGGGCTGAGTGATGAACAGCGATGATTTATTGGGTTGAGTGATGAACAGTGATGATTTATTGGGCTCAGTAATGAACAGCGATGATTTATTGGACTGAGTGATGAACAGCGATGATTTATTGGGCTGAGTGATGAACAGCGATGGTTCATTGGGCTCAGTGATGAACAGCGATGATTTATTTGGCTCAGTGATGAACAGCGATGATTTGTTGGGTTGAGTGATGAACAGCGATGATCTATTGGGTTGAGTGATGAACAGGGATGATTTATTGGGTTGAGTGGTGAACAGCGATGATTTATTGGGCTCAGTGATGAACAGCGATGATTTATTGGGCTGAGTGATGAACAGCGATGATTTATTGAGCTGAGTGATGAACAGCGATGATTTATTGGGCTCAGTGATGAACAGCGATGATTTATTGGGTTGAGTGATGAACAGCGATGATTTATTGGGCTCAGTGATGAACAGCGATGATTTATTGGGCTGAGTGATGAACAGCGAGGATTGATTGGGCTCAGTGAGGAACAGTGATGATTTATTGGGTTGAGTGATGAACAGGGATGATTTATTGGGTTGAGTGGTGAACAGCGATGATTTATTGGGCTCAGTGATGAACAGCGATGATTTATTGGGCTGAGTGATGAACAGCGATGATTTATTGGGTTGAGTGATGAACAGTGATGATTTATTGGGCTCAGTGATGAACAGCGATGATTTATTGGACTGAGTGATGAACAGCGATGATTTATTGGGATGAGTGATGAACAGCGATGATTTATTGGGCTCAGTGATGAACAGCGATGATTTATTGGGCTGAGTGATGAACAGCGATGATTGATTGGGCTCAGAGAGGAACAGTGATGATTTGTTGGGTTGAGTGATGAACAGGGATGATTTATTGGGTTGAGTGATGAACAGCGATGATTTACTGGGCTCAGTGATGAACAGCGATGATTTATTGGGCTCAGTGATGAACAGCGATGATTTATTGGGCTCAGTGATGAACAGCGATGATTTATTGGGCTCAGTGATGAACAGCGATGATTTATTGGGTTGAGTGATGAACAGCGATGAATGATTGGGTTGGGTGATGAACAGCGATGATTGATTGGGCTCAGTGATGAACAGCGATGATTTATTGGGTTGAGTGATGAACAGTGATGATTTATTGGGCTCAGTAATGAACAGCGATGATTTATTGGACTGAGTGATGAACAGCGATGATTTATTGGGCTGAGTGATGAACAGCGATGGTTCATTGGGCTCAGTGATGAACAGCGATGATTTATTTGGCTCTGTGATGAACAGCGATGATTTGTTGGGTTGAGTGATGAACAGCGATGATCTATTGGGTTGAGTGATGAACAGGGATGGTTTATTGGGTTGAGTGGTGAACAGCGATGATTTATTGGGCTCAGTGATGAACAGCGATGATTTATTGGGCTGAGTGATGAACAGCGATGATTTATTGGGCTGAGTGATGAACAGCGATGATTTATTGGGCTCAGTGATGAACAGCGATGATTTATTGGGTTGAGTGATGAACAGCGATGATTTATTGGGCTCAGTGATGAACAGCGATGATTTATTGGGCTGAGTGATGAACAGTGATGATTTATTGGGCTCAGTGATGAACAGCGATGATTTATTGGACTGAGTGATGAACAGCGATGATTTATTGGGATGAGTGATGAACAGCGATGATTTATTGGGCTCAGTGATGAACAGCGATGATTTATTGGGCTGAGTGATGAACAGCGATGATTGATTGGGCTCAGAGAGGAACAGTGATGATTTGTTGGGTTGAGTGATGAACAGGGATGATTTATTGGGTTGAGTGATGAACAGCGATGATTTACTGGGCTCAGTGATGAACAGCGATGATTTATTGGGCTCAGTGATGAACAGCGATGATTTATTGGGCTCAGTGATGAACAGCGATGATTTATTGGGTTGAGTGATGAACAGCGATGAATGATTGGGTTGGGTGATGAACAGCGATGATTGATTGGGCTCAGTGAGGAACAGTGATGATTTATTGGGTCGAGTGATGAACAGGGATGATTTATTGGGTTGAGTGATGAACAGCAATGATTTATTGGGCTCAGTGATGAACAGGGATGATTTATTGGGCTCAGTGATGAACAGTGATGATTTATTGGGCTCAGTGATGAACAGGGATGATTTATTGGGCTCAGTGATGGTTTATTGGGCTCAGTGATGAACAGCGATGATTTATTGGGCTGAGTGATGAACAGCGATGATTTATTGGGTTGAGTGATGAACAGGGATGATTTATTGGGCTCAGTGATGAGCAGGGATGATTTATTGGGCTCAGTGATGATTTATTGGGCTGAGTGATGAACAGTGATGATTTATTGGGCTGAGTGATGAACAGCGATGATTTATTGGGCTGAGTGATGAACAGTGATGGTTTATTGGGTTGAGTGATGAACAGCGATGATTTATTGGGTTGAGTGATGAACAGTGATGATTTATTGGGTTGAGTGATGAACAGTGATGATTTATTGGGTTGAGTGATGAACAGTGATGATTTATTGGGCTCAGTGATGAACAGCGATGATTTATTGGGTTGAGTGATGAACAGCGATGATTTACTGGGCTCAGTGATGAACAGCGATGATTTATTGGGCTCAGTGATGAACAGCGATGATTTATTGGGTTGAGTGATGAACAGCGATGATTTATTGGGTTGAGTGATGAACAGTGATGATTTATTGGGCTCAGTGATGAACAGCGATGATTTATTGGGCTGAGTGATGAACAGTGATGATTGATTGGGCTCAGTGATGAACAGCGATGATTTATTGGGTTGAGTGATGAACAGTGATGATTTATTGGGCTCAGTGATGAACAGGGATGATTTATTGGGCTCAGTGATGAACAGGGATGATTTATTGGGCTCAGTGATGATTTATTGGGCTCAGTGATGAACAGTGATGATTTATTGGGCTGAATGATGAACAGCGATGATTTATTGGGTTGAGTGATGAACAGGGATGATTTATTGGGCTCAGTGATGAGCAGGGATGATTTATTGGGCTCAGTGATGATTTATTGGGCTCAGTGATGAACAGCGATGATTTATTGGGCTGAGTGATGAACAGTGATGATTTATTGGGTTGAGTGATGAACAGCGATGATTTATTGGGTTGAGTGATGAACAGTGATGATTTATTGGGCTCAGTGATGAAAAGGGATGATTTATTGGGCTCAGTGATGAACAGTGATGATTTATTGGGCTCAGTGATGAACAGCGATGATATATTGGGCTGAGTGATGAACAGCGATGATATATTGGGCTGAGTGATGAACAGCGATGACTTAATGGGTTGAGTGATGAACAGTGATGATTTATTGGGTTGAGTGATGAACAGCGATGATTTATTGGGTTGAGTGATGAACAGCGATGATTTATTGGGATCAGTGATGAACAGCGATGATTTATTGGGCTGAGTGATGAACAGCGATGATTTATTGGGTTGAGTGATGAACAGCGATGATTTATTGGGTTGAGTGATGAACAGCGATGATTTATTGGGTTGAGGGATGAACAGTGATGATTTATTGGGCTGAGGGATGAACAGTGATGATTTATTGGGCTGAGGGATGAACAGTGATGATTTATTGGGTTGAGTGATGAACAGTGATGATTTATTGGGCTCAGTGATGAACAGCGATGATTTATTGGGTTGAGTGATGAACAGCGATGATTTACTGGGCTCAGTGATGAACAGCGATGATTTATTGGGCTCAGTGATGAACAGCGATGATTTATTGGGTTGAGTGATGAACAGCGATGATTTATTGGGTTGAGTGATGAACAGTGATGATTTATTGGGCTCAGTGATGAACAGCGATGATTTATTGGGCTCAGTGATGAACAGTGATGATTGATTGGGCTCAATGATGAACAGCGATGATTTATTGGGTTGAGTGATGAACAGTGATGATTTATTGGGCTCAGTGATGAACAGCGATGATATATTGGGCTGAGTGATGAACAGTGATGATTTATTGGGCTCAGTGATGAACAGTGATGATTTATTGGGCTCAGTGATGAAAAGGGATGATTTATTGGGCTCAGTGATGAACAGTGATGATTTATTGGGCTCAGTGATGAACAGCGATGATATATTGGGCTGAGTGATGAACAGTGATGATTTATTGGGCTCAGTGATGAACAGGGATGATTTATTGGGCTGAGTGATGAACAGTGATGACTTAATGGGTTGAGTGATGAACAGTGATGATTTATTGGGTTGAGTGATGAACAGTGATGATTTATTGGGCTCAGTGATGAACAGTGATGATTTATTGGGCTCAGTGATGAACAGTGATGATTTATTGGGCTCAGTGATGAACAGCGATGATTTATTGGGTTGAGTGATGAACAGCGATGATTTATTGGGTTGAGTGATGAACAGTGATGATTTATTGGGCTCAGTGATGAACAGCGATGATTTATTGGGCTCAGTGATGAACAGTGATGATTGATTGGGCTCAATGATGAACAGCGATGATTTATTGGGTTGAGTGATGAACAGTGATGATTTATTGGGCTCAGTGATGAACAGCGATGATATATTGGGCTGAGTGATGAACAGTGATGATTTATTGGGCTCAGTGATGAACAGTGATGATTTATTGGGCTCAGTGATGAAAAGGGATGATTTATTGGGCTCAGTGATGAACAGTGATGATTTATTGGGCTCAGTGATGAACAGCGATGATATATTGGGCTGAGTGATGAACAGTGATGATTTATTGGGCTCAGTGATGAACAGGGATGATTTATTGGGCTGAGTGATGAACAGTGATGACTTAATGGGTTGAGTGATGAACAGTGATGATTTATTGGGTTGAGTGATGAACAGTGATGATTTATTGGGCTCAGTGATGAACAGTGATGATTTATTGGGCTCAGTGATGAACAGTGATGATTTATTGGGATCAGTGATGAACAGCGATGATTTATTGGGCTGAGTGATGAACAGCGATGATTTATTGGGTTGAGTGATGAACAGCGATGATTTATTGGGTTGAGTGATGAACAGCGATGATTTATTGGGTTGAGTGATGAACAGTGATGATTTATTGGGCTGAGGGATGAACAGTGATGATTTATTGGGCTGAGGGATGAACAGTGATGATTTATTGGGTTGAGTGATGAACAGTGATGATTTATTGGGCTCAGTGATGAACTGCGATGATTTATTGGGTTGAGTGATGAACAGCGATGATTTACTGGGCTCAGTGATGAACAGCGATGATTTATTGGGCTCAGTGATGAACAGCGATGATTTATTGGGTTGAGTGATGAACAGCGATGATTTATTGGGTTGAGTGATGAACAGTGATGATTTATTGGGCTCAGTGATGAACAGCGATGATTTATTGGGTTGAGTGATGAACAGTGATGATTTATTGGGCTCAGTGATGAACAGCGATGATTTATTGGGCTGAGTGATGAACATTGATGATTTATTGGGCTCAGTGATGAACAGCGATGATTGATTGGGTTGAGTGATGAACAGCGATGATTTATTGGGCTCAGTGATGAACAGCGATGATTTACTGGGCTCAGTTATGAACAGCGATGATTTATTGGGCTCAGTGATGAACAGCGATGATTTATTGGGCTCAGTGATGAACAGCGATGATTTATTGGGCTCAGTGATGAACAGCGATGATTTATTGGGCTGAGTGATGAACAGCGATGATTGATTGGGCTCAGTGAGGAACAGTGATGATTTATTGGGTTGAGTGATGAACAGGGATGATTTATTGGGCTCAGTGATGAGCAGGGATGATTTATTGGGCTCAGGGATGAACAGTGATGATTTATTGGGCTGAGTGATGAACAGCGATGATTTATTGGGCTGAGTGATGAACAGCGAGGATTCATTGGGCTCAGTGAGGAACAGCGATGATTTATTGGGCTGAGTGATGAACAGCGATGATTTATTGGGTTGAGTAATGAACAGTGATGATTTATTGGGCTCAGAGATGAACAGCGATGATTTACTGGGCTCAGTGATGAACAGCGATGATTTATTGGGATGAGTGATGAACAGCAATGATTTATTGGGATGAGTGATGAACAGCGATGATTTATTGGGCTGAGTGATGAACAGCGATGATTGATTGGGCTCAGAGAGGAACAGTGATGATTTATTGGGTTGAGTGATGAACAGGGATGATTTATTGGGTTGAGTGATGAACAGCGATGATTTATTGGGCTCAGTGATGAACAGCGATGATTTATTGGGTTGAGTGATGAACAGCGATGATTGATTGGGCTCAGTGAGGAACAGTGATGATTTATTGGGTTGAGTGATGAACAGGGATGATTTATTGGGCTCAGTGATGAACAGTGATGATTTATTGGGCTCAGTGATGAACAGGGATGATTTATTGGGCTCAGTGATGAACAGTGATAATTTATTGGGCTCAGTGATGAACAGCGATGATTTATTGGGCTCAGTGATGAACAGTGATGGTTTATTGGGTTGAGTGATGAACAGTGATGATTTATTGGGTTGAGTGATGAACAGTGATGATTGATTGGACTCAGTGATGAACAGCGATGATTTATTGGGCTCAGTGATGAACAGTGATGATTTATTGGGCTCAGTGATGAACAGCGATGATTTATTGGGTTGAGTGATGAACAGTGATGATTTATTGGGCTCAGTGATGAACAGTGATGACTTATTAGGATCAGTGATGAACAGCGATGATTTATTGGGTTGAGTGATGAACAGTGATGATTTATTGGGCTCAGTGATGAACAGGGATGATTTATTGGGCTTAGTGATGAACAGCGATGATTTATTGGGCTCAGTGATGAACAGCGATGATTTGTTGGGTTGAGTGATGAACAGCGATGATTTATTGGGTTGAGTGATGAACAGCGATGATTTATTGGGTTGAGTGATGAACAGCGATGATTTGTTGGGCTCAGTGATGAACAGCGATGATTTATTGGGCTGAGTGATGAACAGCGAGGATTGATTGGGCTCAGTGAGGAACAGTGATGATTTATTGGGTTGAGTGATGAACAGCGATGATTTATTTGGCTCAGTGATGAACAGCGATGATTTGTTGGGTTGAGTGATGAACAGCGATGATCTATTGGGTTGAGTGATGAACAGGGATGATTTATTGGGTTGAGTGGTGAACAGCGATGATTTATTGGGCTCAGTGATGAACAGCGATGATTTATTGGGCTGAGTGATGAACAGCGATGATTTATTGGGCTGAGTGATGAACAGCGAGGATTTATTGGGCTCAGTGATGAACAGCAATGATTTATTGGGTTGAGTGATGAACAGCGATGATTTATTGGGCTCAGTGATGAACAGCGATGATTTATTGGGCTGAGTGATGAACAGCGAGGATTGATTGGGCTCAGTGAGGAACAGTGATGATTTATTGGGTTGAGTGATGAACAGGGATGATTTATTGGGTTGAGTGATGAACAGCGATGATTTATTGGGCTCAGTGATGAACAGCGATGATTTATTGGACTGAGTGATGAACAGCGATGATTTATTGGGATGAGTGATGAACAGCGATGATTTATTGGGCTCAGTGATGAACAGCGATGATTTATTGGGCTGAGTGATGAACAGCGATGATTTATTGGGTTGAGTGATGAACAGCGATGAATGATTGGGTTGGGTGATGAACAGCGATGATTGATTGGGCTCAGTGAGGAACAGTGATGATTTATTGGGTCGAGTGATGAACAGGGATGATTTATTGGGTTGAGTGATGAACAGCAATGATTTATTGGGCTCAGTGATGAACAGTGATGATTTATTGGGCTCAGTGATGAACAGGGATGATTTATTGGGCTCAGTGATGATTTATTGGGCTCAGTGATGAACAGCGATGATTTATTGGGCTGAGTGATGAACAGCGATGATTTATTGGGTTGAGTGATGAACAGGGATGATTTATTGGGCTCAGTGATGAGCAGGGATGATTTATTGGGCTCAGTGATGATTTATTGGGCTGAGTGATGAACAGTGATGATTTATTGGGCTGAGTGATGAACAGTGATGATTTATTGGGCTGAGTGATGAACAGTGATGGTTTACTGGGTTGAGTGATGAACAGCGATGATTTATTGGGTTGAGTGATGAACAGTGATGATTTATTGGGCTCAGTGATGAACAGCGATGATATATTGGGCTGAGTGATGAACAGTGATGATTTATTGGGCTCAGTGATGAACAGCGATGATTTATTGGGCTGAGTGATGAACAGTGATGACTTAATGGGTTGAGTGATGAACAGTGATGATTTATTGGGTTGAGTGATGAACAGTGATGATTTATTGGGCTCAGTGATGAACAGTGATGATTTTTGGGCTCAGTGAAGAACAGTGATGATTTATTGGGATCAGTGATGAACAGCGATGATTTATTGGGCTGAGTGATGAACAGCGATGATTTATTGGATTGAGTGATGAACAGCGATGATTTATTGGGTTGAGTGATGAACAGGGATGATTTATTGGGCTGAGGGATGAACAGTGATGATTTATTGGGCTCAGTGAGGAACAGTGATGATTTAATGGGTTGAG
This sequence comes from Chiloscyllium punctatum, assembly GCF_047496795.1. Taxonomy (NCBI): domain Eukaryota; kingdom Metazoa; phylum Chordata; class Chondrichthyes; order Orectolobiformes; family Hemiscylliidae; genus Chiloscyllium; species Chiloscyllium punctatum. Next base: position 44,374,740 of record NC_092785.1, read on the forward strand.
TGATGAACAGGGATGATTTATTGGGTTGAGTGATGAACAGCGATGATTTATTGGGTTGAGTGATGAACAGTGATGATTTATTGGGCTCAGTGATGAACAGCGATGATTTATTGGGTTGAGTGATGAACAGCGATGATTTATTGGGTTGAGTGATGAACAGTGATGATTTATTGGGCTCAGTGATGAACAGCGATGATTTATTGGGCTGAGTGATGAACAGTGATGATTGATTGGGCTCAGTGATGAACAGCGATGATTTATTGGGTTGAGTGATGAACAGTGATGATTTATTGGGCTCAGTGATGAACAGGGATGATTTATTGGGCTCAGTGATGAACAGGGATGATTTATTGGGCTCAGTGATGATTTATTGGGCTCAGTGATGAACAGTGATGATTTATTGGGCTGAATGATGAACAGCGATGATTTATTGGGTTGAGTGATGAACAGGGATGATTTATTGGGCTCAGTGATGAGCAGGGATGATTTATTGGGCTCAGTGATGATTTATTGGGCTCAGTGATGAACAGCGATGATTTATTGGGCTGAGTGATGAACAGTGATGATTTATTGGGCTGAATGATGAACAGCGATGATTTATTGGGTTGAGTGATGAACAGGGATGATTTATTGGGCTCAGTGATGAGCAGGGATGATTTATTGGGATCAGTGATGATTTATTGGGCTCAGTGATGAACAGTGATGATTTATTGGGTTGAGTGATGAACAGCGATGATTTATTGGGTTGAGTGATGAACAGTGATGATATATTGGGCTCAGTGATGAACAGCGATGATTTATTGGGCTGAGTGATGAACAGTGATGACTTAATGGGTTGAGTGATGAACAGTGATGATTTATTGGGTTGAGTGATGAACAGTGATGATTTATTGGGCTCAGTGATGAACAGTGATGATTTATTGGGCTCAGTGATGAACAGTGATTATTTATTGGGATCAGTGATGAACAGCGATGATTTATTGGGCTGAGTGATGAACAGCGATGATTTATTGGGTTGAGTGATGAACAGTGATGATTTATTGGGCTGAGGGATGAACAGTGATGATTTATTGGGCTGAGGGATGAACAGTGATGATTTATTGGGTTGAGTGATGAACAGTGATGATTTATTGGGCTCAGTGATGAACAGCGATGATTTATTGGGTTGAGTGATGAACAGCGATGATTTACTGGGCTCAGTGATGAACAGCGATGAATTATTGGGCTCAGTGATGAACAGCGATGATTTATTGGGTTGAGTGATGAACAGCGATGATTTATTGGGTTGAGTGATGAACAGTGATGATTTATTGGGCTCAGTGATGAACAGCGATGATTTATTGGGCTCAGTGATGAACAGTGATGATTGATTGGGCTCAGTGATGAACAGCGATGATTTATTGGGTTGAGTGATGAACAGTGATGATTTATTGGGCTCAGTGATGAACAGCGATGATTTATTGGGCTGAGTGATGAACATTGATGATTTATTGGGCTCAGTGATGAACAGCGATGAATGATTGGGCTCAGTGATGAACAGCGATGATTTATTGGGCTCAGTGATGAACAGCGATGATTTATTGGGCTGAGTGATGAACAGCGATGATTGATTGGGTTGAGTGATGAACAGCGATGATTTATTGGGTTGAGTGATGAACAGCGATGATTTACTGGGCTCAGTTATGAACAGCGATGATTTATTGGGCTCAGTGATGAACAGCGATGATTTATTGGGCTCAGTGATGAACAGCGATGATTTATTGGGTTGAGTGATGAACAGCGATGATTTATTGGGCTGAGTGATGAACAGCGATGATTGATTGGGCTGAGTGAGGAACAGTGATGATTTATTGGGTTGAGTGATGAACAGGGATGATTTATTGGGCTCAGTGATGAGCAGGGATGATTTATTGGGCTCAGTGATGAGCAGGGATGATTTATTGGGCTCAGGGATGAACAGTGATGATTTATTGGGCTGAGTGATGAACAGCGATGATTTATTGGGCTGAGTGATGAACAGCGAGGATTCATTGGGCTCAGTGAGGAACAGCGATGATTTATTGGGCTGAGTGATGAACAGCGATGATTTATTGGGTTGAGTGATGAACAGTGATGATTTATTGGGCAGAGATGAACAGCGATGATTTACTGGGCTCAGTGATGAACAGCGATGATTTATTGGGCTGAGTGATGAACAGCGATGATTGATTGGGTTGAGTGATGAACAGCGATGATTTATTGGGTTGAGTGATGAACAGCGATGATTTACTGGGCTCAGTTATGAACAGCGATGATTTATTGGGCTCAGTGATGAACAGCGATGATTTATTGGGCTCAGTGATGAACAGCGATGATTTATTGGGCTCAGTGATGAACAGCGATGATTTATTGGGCTGAGTGATGAACAGCGATGATTGATTGGGCTGAGTGAGGAACAGTGATGATTTATTGGGTTGAGTGATGAACAGGGATGATTTATTGGGCTCAGTGATGAGCAGGGATGATTTATTGGGCTCAGTGATGAGCAGGGATGATTTATTGGGCTCAGGGATGAACAGTGATGATTTATTGGGCTGAGTGATGAACAGCGATGATTTATTGGGCTGAGTGATGAACAGCGAGGATTCATTGGGCTCAGTGAGGAACAGCGATGATTTATTGGGCTGAGTGATGAACTGCGATGATTTATTGGGTTGAGTGATGAACAGTGATGATTTATTGGGCTCAGAGATGAACAGCGATGATTTACTGGGCTCAGTGATGAACAGCGATGATTTATTGGGATGAGTGATGAACAGCAATGATTTATTGGGATGAGTGATGAACAGCGATGATTTATTGGGCTGAGTGATGAACAGCGATGATTGATTGGGCTCAGAGAGGAACAGTGATGATTTATTGGGTTGAGTGATGAACAGGGCTGATTTATTGGGTTGAGTGATGAACAGCGATGATTTATTGGGCTCAGTGATGAACAGCGATGATTTATTGGGCTCAGTGATGAACAGCGATGATTTATTGGGTTGAGTGATGAACAGCGATGATTGATTGGGCTCAGTGAGGAACAGTGATGATTTATTGGGTTGAGTGATGAACAGGGATGATTTATTGGGCTCAGTGATGAACAGTGATGATTTATTGGGCTCAGTGATGAACAGGGATGATTTATTGGGCTCAGTGATGAACAGTGATAATTTATTGGGCTCAGTGATGAACAGCGATGATTTATTGGGCTCAGTGATGAACAGTGATGATTTATTGGGTTGAGTGATGAACAGTGATGATTTATTGGGTTGAGTGATGAACAGTGATGATTTACTGGGCTCAGTGATGAACAGGGATGATTTATTGGGCTCAGTGATGAACAGGGATGATTTATTGGGTTGAGTGATGAACAGTGATGATTGATTGGACTCAGTGATGAACAGCGATGATTTATTGGGCTCAGTGATGAACAGTGATGATTTACTGGGCTCAGTGATGAACAGCGATGATTTATTGGGTTGAGTGATGAACAGTGATGATTTATTGTGCTCAGTGATGAACAGTGATGACTTATTAGGATCAGTGATGAACAGCGATGATTTATTGGGTTGAGTGATGAACAGTGATGATTTATTGGGCTCAGTGATGAACAGCGATGATTTCTTGGGCTTAGTGATGAACAGCGATGATTTATTGGGATCAGTGACGATTTATTGGGCTGAGTGATGAACATCGATGATTTATTGGGTTGAGTGATGAACAGCGATGATTTATTGGGCTCCGTGATGAACAGCGATGATTTATTGGGCTCCGTGATGAACAGCGATGATTTATTGGGCTCAGTGATGAACAGCGATGATTTATTGGGCTCAGTGATGAATAGCGATGATTTATTGGGCTCAGTGATGAACAGCGATGATTTATTGGGTTGAGTGATGAACAGTGATGATTGATTGGGCTCAGTGAGGAACAGTGATGATTTAATGGGTTGAGTGATGAACAGGGATGATTTATTGGGTTGAGTGATGAACAGTGATGATTGATTGGGCTCAGTGAGGAACAGTGATGATTTATTGGGTTGAGTGATAAACAGGGATGATTTATTGGGTTGAGTGATGAACAGCGATGATTTACTGGGCTCAGTTATGAACAGCGATGCTTTATTGGGCTCAGTGATGAACAGCGATGATTTATTGGGCTCAGTGATGAACAGCGATGATTTATTGGGCTGAGTGATGAACAGCGATGATTGATTGGGCTCAGTGAGGAACAGTGATGATTTATTGGGTTGTGTGATGAACAGGGATGATTTATTGGGTTGAGTGATGAACAGCGATGATTTATTGGGCTCAGTGATGAACAGGGATGATTTATTGGGTTGAGTGATGAACAGCGATGATTTATTGGGCTCAGTGATGAGCAGGGATGATTTATTGGGCTCAGTGATGAGCAGCGATGATTTATTGGGCTCGGTGATGAACAGTGATGATTTATTGGGCTGAGTGATGAACAGCGATGATTGATTGGGCTCAGTGAGGAACAGTGATGATTTATTGGGTTGAGTGATGAACAGCGATGATTTATTTGGCTCAGTGATGAACAGCGATGATTTGTTGGGTTGAGTGATGAACAGCGATGATCTATTGGGTTGAGTGATGAACAGGGATGATTTATTGGGTTGAGTGGTGAACAGCGATGATTTATTGGGCTCAGTGATGAACAGCGATGATTTATTGGGCTGAGTGATGAACAGCGATGATTTATTGGGCTGAGTGATGAACAGCGAGGATTTATTGGGCTCAGTGATGAACAGCAATGATTTATTGGGTTGAGTGATGAACAGCGATGATTTATTGGGCTCAGTGATGAACAGCGATGATTTATTGGGCTGAGTGATGAACAGCGAGGATTGATTGGGCTCAGTGAGGAACAGTGATGATTTATTGGGTTGAGTGATGAACAGGGATGATTTATTGGGTTGAGTGATGAACAGCGATGATTTATTGGGCTCAGTGATGAACAGCGATGATTTATTGGACTGAGTGATGAACAGCGACGATTTATTGGGATGAGTGATGAACAGCGATGATTTATTGGGCTCAGTGATGAACAGCGATGATTTATTGGGCTGAGTGATGAACAGCGATGATTTATTGGGTTGAGTGATGAACAGCGATGAATGATTGGGTTGGGTGATGAACAGCGATGATTGATTGGGCTCAGTGAGGAACAGTGATGATTTATTGGGTCGAGTGATGAACAGGGATGATTTATTGGGTTGAGTGATGAACAGCAATGATTTATTGGGCTCAGTGATGAACAGGGATGATTTATTGGGCTCAGTGATGAACAGTGATGATTTATTGGGCTCAGTGATGAACAGGGATGATTTATTGGGCTCAGTGATGATTTATTGGGCTCAGTGATGAACAGCGATGATTTATTGGGCTGAGTGATGAACAGCGATGATTTATTGGGTTGAGTGATGAACAGGGATGATTTATTGGGCTCAGTGATGAGCAGGGATGATTTATTGGGCTCAGTGATGATTTATTGGGCTGAGTGATGAACAGTGATGATTTATTGGGCTGAGTGATGAACAGTGATGATTTATTGGGCTGAGTGATGAACAGTGATGGTTTACTGGGTTGAGTGATGAACAGCGATGATTTATTGGGTTGAGTGATGAACAGTGATGATTTATTGGGCTCAGTGATGAACAGCGATGATATATTGGGCTGAGTGATGAACAGTGATGATTTATTGGGCTCAGTGATGAACAGCGATGATTTATTGGGCTGAGTGATGAACAGTGATGACTTAATGGGTTGAGTGATGAACAGTGATGATTTATTGGGTTGAGTGATGAACAGTGATGATTTATTGGGCTCAGTGATGAACAGTGATGATTTTTGGGCTCAGTGAAGAACAGTGATGATTTATTGGGATCAGTGATGAACAGCGATGATTTATTGGGCTGAGTGATGAACAGCGATGATTTATTGGATTGAGTGATGAACAGCGATGATTTATTGGGTTGAGTGATGAACAGGGATGATTTATTGGGCTGAGGGATGAACAGTGATGATTTATTGGGCTCAGTGAGGAACAGTGATGATTTAATGGGTTGAGTGATGAACAGGGATGATTTATTGGGTTGAGTGATGAACAGCGATGATTTATTGGGTTGAGTGATGAACAGTGATGATTTATTGGGCTCAGTGATGAACAGCGATGATTTATTGGGTTGAGTGATGAACAGCGATGATTTATTGGGTTGAGTGATGAACAGTGATGATTTATTGGGCTCAGTGATGAACAGCGATGATTTATTGGGCTGAGTGATGAACAGTGATGATTGATTGGGCTCAGTGATGAACAGCGATGATTTATTGGGTTGAGTGATGAACAGTGATGATTTATTGGGCTCAGTGATGAACAGGGATGATTTATTGGGCTCAGTGATGAACAGGGATGATTTATTGGGCTCAGTGATGATTTATTGGGCTCAGTGATGAACAGTGATGATTTATTGGGCTGAATGATGAACAGCGATGATTTATTGGGTTGAGTGATGAACAGGGATGATTTATTGGGCTCAGTGATGAGCAGGGATGATTTATTGGGCTCAGTGATGATTTATTGGGCTCAGTGATGAACAGCGATGATTTATTGGGCTGAGTGATGAACAGTGATGATTTATTGGGCTGAATGATGAACAGCGATGATTTATTGGGTTGAGTGATGAACAGGGATGATTTATTGGGCTCAGTGATGAGCAGGGATGATTTATTGGGATCAGTGATGATTTATTGGGCTCAGTGATGAACAGTGATGATTTATTGGGTTGAGTGATGAACAGCGATGATTTATTGGGTTGAGTGATGAACAGTGATGATATATTGGGCTCAGTGATGAACAGCGATGATTTATTGGGCTGAGTGATGAACAGTGATGACTTAATGGGTTGAGTGATGAACAGTGATGATTTATTGGGTTGAGTGATGAACAGTGATGATTTATTGGGCTCAGTGATGAACAGTGATGATTTATTGGGCTCAGTGATGAACAGTGATTATTTATTGGGATCAGTGATGAACAGCGATGATTTATTGGGCTGAGTGATGAACAGCGATGATTTATTGGGTTGAGTGATGAACAGTGATGATTTATTGGGCTGAGGGATGAACAGTGATGATTTATTGGGCTGAGGGATGAACAGTGATGATTTATTGGGTTGAGTGATGAACAGTGATGATTTATTGGGCTCAGTGATGAACAGCGATGATTTATTGGGTTGAGTGATGAACAGCGATGATTTACTGGGCTCAGTGATGAACAGCGATGAATTATTGGGCTCAGTGATGAACAGCGATGATTTATTGGGTTGAGTGATGAACAGCGATGATTTATTGGGTTGAGTGATGAACAGTGATGATTTATTGGGCTCAGTGATGAACAGCGATGATTTATTGGGCTCAGTGATGAACAGTGATGATTGATTGGGCTCAGTGATGAACAGCGATGATTTATTGGGTTGAGTGATGAACAGTGATGATTTATTGGGCTCAGTGATGAACAGCGATGATTTATTGGGCTGAGTGATGAACATTGATGATTTATTGGGCTCAGTGATGAACAGCGATGAATGATTGGGCTCAGTGATGAACAGCGATGATTTATTGGGCTCAGTGATGAACAGCGATGATTTATTGGGCTGAGTGATGAACAGCGATGATTGATTGGGTTGAGTGATGAACAGCGATGATTTATTGGGTTGAGTGATGAACAGCGATGATTTACTGGGCTCAGTTATGAACAGCGATGATTTATTGGGCTCAGTGATGAACAGCGATGATTTATTGGGCTCAGTGATGAACAGCGATGATTTATTGGGTTGAGTGATGAACAGCGATGATTTATTGGGCTGAGTGATGAACAGCGATGATTGATTGGGCTGAGTGAGGAACAGTGATGATTTATTGGGTTGAGTGATGAACAGGGATGATTTATTGGGCTCAGTGATGAGCAGGGATGATTTATTGGGCTCAGTGATGAGCAGGGATGATTTATTGGGCTCAGGGATGAACAGTGATGATTTATTGGGCTGAGTGATGAACAGCGATGATTTATTGGGCTGAGTGATGAACAGCGAGGATTCATTGGGCTCAGTGAGGAACAGCGATGATTTATTGGGCTGAGTGATGAACAGCGATGATTTATTGGGTTGAGTGATGAACAGTGATGATTTATTGGGCAGAGATGAACAGCGATGATTTACTGGGCTCAGTGATGAACAGCGATGATTTATTGGGCTGAGTGATGAACAGCGATGATTGATTGGGTTGAGTGATGAACAGCGATGATTTATTGGGTTGAGTGATGAACAGCGATGATTTACTGGGCTCAGTTATGAACAGCGATGATTTATTGGGCTCAGTGATGAACAGCGATGATTTATTGGGCTCAGTGATGAACAGCGATGATTTATTGGGCTCAGTGATGAACAGCGATGATTTATTGGGCTGAGTGATGAACAGCGATGATTGATTGGGCTGAGTGAGGAACAGTGATGATTTATTGGGTTGAGTGATGAACAGGGATGATTTATTGGGCTCAGTGATGAGCAGGGATGATTTATTGGGCTCAGTGATGAGCAGGGATGATTTATTGGGCTCAGGGATGAACAGTGATGATTTATTGGGCTGAGTGATGAACAGCGATGATTTATTGGGCTGAGTGATGAACAGCGAGGATTCATTGGGCTCAGTGAGGAACAGCGATGATTTATTGGGCTGAGTGATGAACTGCGATGATTTATTGGGTTGAGTGATGAACAGTGATGATTTATTGGGCTCAGAGATGAACAGCGATGATTTACTGGGCTCAGTGATGAACAGCGATGATTTATTGGGATGAGTGATGAACAGCAATGATTTATTGGGATGAGTGATGAACAGCGATGATTTATTGGGCTGAGTGATGAACAGCGATGATTGATTGGGCTCAGAGAGGAACAGTGATGATTTATTGGGTTGAGTGATGAACAGGGCTGATTTATTGGGTTGAGTGATGAACAGCGATGATTTATTGGGCTCAGTGATGAACAGCGATGATTTATTGGGCTCAGTGATGAACAGCGATGATTTATTGGGTTGAGTGATGAACAGCGATGATTGATTGGGCTCAGTGAGGAACAGTGATGATTTATTGGGTTGAGTGATGAACAGGGATGATTTATTGGGCTCAGTGATGAACAGTGATGATTTATTGGGCTCAGTGATGAACAGGGATGATTTATTGGGCTCAGTGATGAACAGTGATAATTTATTGGGCTCAGTGATGAACAGCGATGATTTATTGGGCTCAGTGATGAACAGTGATGATTTATTGGGTTGAGTGATGAACAGTGATGATTTATTGGGTTGAGTGATGAACAGTGATGATTTACTGGGCTCAGTGATGAACAGGGATGATTTATTGGGCTCAGTGATGAACAGGGATGATTTATTGGGTTGAGTGATGAACAGTGATGATTGATTGGACTCAGTGATGAACAGCGATGATTTATTGGGCTCAGTGATGAACAGTGATGATTTACTGGGCTCAGTGATGAACAGCGATGATTTATTGGGTTGAGTGATGAACAGTGATGATTTATTGTGCTCAGTGATGAACAGTGATGACTTATTAGGATCAGTGATGAACAGCGATGATTTATTGGGTTGAGTGATGAACAGTGATGATTTATTGGGCTCAGTGATGAACAGCGATGATTTCTTGGGCTTAGTGATGAACAGCGATGATTTATTGGGATCAGTGACGATTTATTGGGCTGAGTGATGAACATCGATGATTTATTGGGTTGAGTGATGAACAGCGATGATTTATTGGGCTCCGTGATGAACAGCGATGATTTATTGGGCTCCGTGATGAACAGCGATGATTTATTGGGCTCAGTGATGAACAGCGATGATTTATTGGGCTCAGTGATGAATAGCGATGATTTATTGGGCTCAGTGATGAACAGCGATGATTTATTGGGTTGAGTGATGAACAGTGATGATTGATTGGGCTCAGTGAGGAACAGTGATGATTTAATGGGTTGAGTGATGAACAGGGATGATTTATTGGGTTGAGTGATGAACAGTGATGATTGATTGGGCTCAGTGAGGAACAGTGATGATTTATTGGGTTGAGTGATAAACAGGGATGATTTATTGGGTTGAGTGATGAACAGCGATGATTTACTGGGCTCAGTTATGAACAGCGATGCTTTATTGGGCTCAGTGATGAACAGCGATGATTTATTGGGCTCAGTGATGAACAGCGATGATTTATTGGGCTGAGTGATGAACAGCGATGATTGATTGGGCTCAGTGAGGAACAGTGATGATTTATTGGGTTGTGTGATGAACAGGGATGATTTATTGGGTTGAGTGATGAACAGCGATGATTTATTGGGCTCAGTGATGAACAGGGATGATTTATTGGGTTGAGTGATGAACAGCGATGATTTATTGGGCTCAGTGATGAGCAGGGATGATTTATTGGGCTCAGTGATGAGCAGCGATGATTTATTGGGCTCGGTGATGAACAGTGATGATTTATTGGGCTGAGTGATGAACAGCGATGATTGATTGGGCTCAGTGAGGAACAGTGATGATTTATTGGGTTGTGTGATGAACAGGGATGATTTATTGGGTTGAGTGATGAACAGCGATGATTTATTGGGCTCAGTGATGAACAGGGATGATTTATTGGGTTGAGTGATGAACAGCGATGATTTATTGGGCTCAGTGATGAGCAGGGATGATTTATTGGGCTCAGTGATGAGCAGCGATGATTTATTGGGCTCGGTGATGAACAGTGATGATTTATTGGGCTCAGTGATGAACAGTGATGATTTATTGGGTTGAGTGATGAACAGCGATGATTTATTGGGCTGAGTGATGAACAGTGATGATTGATTGGGCTCAGTGAGGAACAGTGATGATTTATTGGGTTGAGTGATGAACAGGGATGATTTATTGGGTTGAGTGATGAACAGCGATGATTTACTGGGCTCAGTTATGAACAGCGATGATTTATTGGGCTCAGTGATGAACAGCGATGATTTATTGGGCTCAGTGATGAACAGCGATGATGTATTGGGCTGAGTGATGAACAGCGATGATTGATTGGGCTCAGTGAGGAACAGTGATGATTTATTGGGTTGTGTGATGAACAGGGATGATTTATTGGGTTGAGTGATGAACAGCGATGATTTATTGGGCTCAGTGATGAACAGGGATGATTTATTGGGTTGAGTGATGAACAACGATGATTTATTGGGCTCAGTGATGAGCAGGGATGATTTATTGGGCTCAATGATGAGCAGCGATGATTTATTGGGCTCAGTGATGAACAGTGATGATTGATTGGGCTCAGTGATGAACAGCTATGATTTATTGGGTTGAGTGATGAACAGTGATGATTTATTGGGCTCAGTGATGAACAGCGATGATATATTGGGCTGAGTGATGAACAGTGATGATTTATTGGGCTCAGTGATGAACAGTGATGATTTATTGGGCTCAGTGATGAAAAGGGATGATTTATTGGGCTCAGTGATGAACAGTGATGATTTATTGGGCTCAGTGATGAACAGCGAAGATATATTGGGCTGAGTGATGAACAGCGATGATTTATTGGGTTGAGTGATGAACAGCGATGATTTATTGGGTTGAGTGATGAACAGTGATGATTTATTGGGCTGAGGGATGAACAGTGATGATTTATTGGGATCAGTGATGAACAGCGATGATTTATTGGGCTGAGCGATGAACAGCGATGATTTATTGGGTTGAGTGATGAACAGCGATGATTTATTGGGTTGAGTGATGAACAGTGATGATTTATTGGGCTCAGTGATGAAAAGGGATGATTTATTGGGCTCAGTGATGAACAGTGATGATTTATTGGGCTCAGTGATGAACAGTGATGACTTAATGGGTTGAGTGATGAACAGTGATGATTTATTGGGTTGAGTGATGAACAGTGATGATTTATTGGGCTCAGTGATGAACAGTGATGATTTATTGGGATCAGTGATGAACAGCGATGATTTATTGGGCTGAGTGATGAACAGCGATGATTTATTGGGTTGAGTGATGAACAGCGATGATTTATTGGGTTGAGTGATGAACAGCGATGATTTATTGGGTTGAGTGATGAACAGTGATGATTTATTGGGCTGAGGGATGAACAGTGATGATTTATTGGGCTGAGGGATGAACAGTGATGATTTATTGGGTTGAGTGATGAACAGTGATGATTTATTGGGCTCAGTGATGAACAGCGATGATTTATTGGGTTGAGTGATGAACAGCGATGATTTACTGGGCTCAGTGATGAACAGCGATGATTTATTGGGCTCAGTGATGAACAGCGATGATTTATTGGGTTGAGTGATGAACAGCGATGATTTATTGGGTTGAGTGATGAACAGTGATGATTTATTGGGCTCAGTGATGAACAGCGATGATTTATTGGGCTCAGTGATGAACAGTGATGATTGATTGGGCTCAGTGATGAACAGCGATGATTTATTGGGTTGAGTGATGAACAGTGATGATTTATTGGGCTCAGTGATGAACAGCGATGATTTATTGGGCTGAGTGATGAACATTGATGATTTATTGGGCTCAGTGATGAACAGCGATGAATGATTGGGCTCAGTGATGAACAGCGATGATTTATTGGGCTCAGTGATGAACAGCGATGATTTATTGGGCTGAGTGATGAACAGCGATGATTGATTGGGTTGAGTGATGAACAGCGATGATTTATTGGGTTGAGTGATGAACAGCGATGATTTACTGGGCTCAGTTATGAACAGCGATGATTTATTGGGCTCAGTGATGAACAGCGATGATTTATTGGGCTCAGTGATGAACAGCGATGATTTATTGGGCTCAGTGATGAACAGCGATGATTTATTGGGTTGAGTGATGAACAGGGATGATTTATTGGGCTCAGTGATGAACAGCGATGATTTATTGGGTTGGGTGATGAACAGCGATGATTGATTGGGCTCAGTGAGGAACAGTGATGATTTATTGGGTCGAGTGATGAACAGGGATGATTTATTGGGTTGAGTGATGAACAGCAATGATTTATTGGGCTCAGTGATGAACAGGGATGATTTATTGGGCTCAGTGATGAACAGTGATGATTTATTGGGCTCAGTGATGAACAGGGATGATTTATTGGGCTCAGTGATGATTTATTGGGCTCAGTGATGAACAGCGATGATTTATTGGGCTGAGTGATGAACAGCGATGATTTATTGGGTTGAGTGATGAACAGGGATGATTTATTGGGCTCAGTGATGAGCAGGGATGATTTATTGGGCTCAGTGATGATTTATTGGGCTGAGTGATGAACAGTGATGATTTATTGGGCTGAGTGATGAACAGTGATGATTTATTGGGCTGAGTGATGAACAGTGATGATTTATTGGGTTGAGTGATGAACAGGGATGATTTATTGGGCTCAGTGATGAGCAGGGATGATTTATTGGGCTCAGTGATGAGCAGGGATGATTTATTGGGCTCAGTGATGAACAGCGATGATTTATTGGGCTGAGTGATGAACAGCGATGATTGATTGGGTTGAGTGATGAACAGCGATGATTTATTGGGTTGAGTGATGAACAGCGATGATTTACTGGGCTCAGTTATGAACAGCGATGATTTATTGGGCTCAGTGATGAACAGCGATGATTTATTGGGCTCAGTGATGAACAGCGATGATTTATTGGGCTCAGTGATGAACAGCGATGATTTATTGGGCTGAGTGATGAACAGCGATGATTGATTGGGCTGAGTGAGGAACAGTGATGATTTATTGGGCTGAGTGATGAACAGGGATGATTTATTGGGCTCAGTGATGAGCAGGGATGATTTATTGGGCTCAGTGTTGAGCTGGGATGATTTATTGGGCTCAGGGATGAACAGTGATGATTTATTGGGCTGAGTGATGAACAGCGATGACTTATTGGGCTGAGTGATGAACAGCGAGGATTCATTGGGCTCAGTGAGGAACAGCGATGATTTATTGGGCTGAGTGATGAACAGCGATGATTGATTGGGCTCAGTGAGGAACAGTGATGATTTATTGGGTTGAGTGATGAACAGGGATGATTTATTGGGCTCAGTGATGAGCAGGGATGATTTATTGGGCTCAGTGATGAGCAGGGATGATTTATTGGGCTCAGGGATGAACAGTGATGATTTATTGGGCTGAGTGATGAACAGCGATGACTTATTGGGCTGAGTGATGAACAGCGAGGATTCATTGGGCTCAGTGAGGAACAGCGATGATTTATTGGGCTGAGTGATGAACAGCGATGATTTATTGGGTTGAGTGATGAACAGTGATGATTTATTGGGCTCAGAGATGAACAGCGATGATTTACTGGGCTCAGTGATGAACAGCGATGATTTATTGGGATGAGTGATGAACAGCAATGATTTATTGGGTTGAGTGATGAACAGGGATGATTTATTGGGCTCAGTGATGAGCAGGGATGATTTATTGGGCTCAGTGATGATTTATTGGGCTGAGTGATGAACAGTGATGATTTATTGGGCTGAGTGATGAACAGTGATGATTTATTGGGCTGAGTGATGAACAGTGATGGTTTATTGGGTTGAGTGATGAACAGCGATGATTTATTGGGTTGAGTGATGAACAGTGATGATTTATTGGGCTCAGTGATGAACAGCGATGATATATTGGGCTGAGTGATGAACAGTGATGATTTATTGGGCTCAGTGATGAACAGCGATGATTTATTGGGCTGAGTGATGAACAGTGATGACTTAATGGGTTGAGTGATGAACAGTGATGATTTATTGGGTTGAGTGATGAACAGTGATGATTTATTGGGCTCAGTGATGAACAGTGATGATTTTTGGGCTCAGTGATGAACAGTGATGATTTATTGGGATCAGTGATGAACAGCGATGATTTATTGGGCTGAGTGATGAACAGCGATGATTTATTGGATTGAGTGATGAACAGCGATGATTTATTGGGTTGAGTGATGAACAGTGATGATTTATTGGGCTCAGTGATGAACAGGGATGATTTATTGGGCTGAGGGATGAACAGTGATGATTTATTGGGTTGAGTGATGAACAGTGATGATTTATTGGGCTCAGTGATGAACAGCGATGATTTATTGGGTTGAGTGATGAACAGCGATGATTTACTGGGCTCAGTGATGAACAGCGATGATTTATTGGGCTCAGTGATGAACAGGGATGATTTATTGAGCTCAGTGATGATTTATTGGGCTCAGTGATGAACAGTGATGATTTATTGGGCTGAATGATGAACAGCGATGATTTATTGGGTTGAGTGATGAACAGGGATGATTTATTGGGCTCAGTGATGAGCAGGGATGATTTATTGGGCTCAGTGATGATTTATTGGGCTCAGTGATGAACAGCGATGATTTATTGGGCTGAGTGATGAACAGTGATGATTTATTGGGCTGAATGATGAACAGCGATGATTTATTGGGTTGAGTGATGAACAGGGATGATTTATTGGGCTCAGTGATGAGCAGGGATGATTTATTGGGCTCAGTGATGATTTATTGGGCTCAGTGATGAACAGTGATGATTTATTGGGTTGAGTGATGAACAGCGATGATTTATTGGGTTGAGTGATGAACAGTGATGATTTATTGGGCTCAGTGATGAAAAGGGATGATTTATTGGGCTCAGTGATGAACAGTGATGATTTATTGGGCTCAGTGATGAACAGCGATGATATATTGGGCTGAGTGATGAACAGTGATGATTTATTGGGCTCAGTGATGAACAGCGATGATTTATTGGGCTGAGTGATGAACAGTGATGACTTAATGGGTTGAGTGATGAACAGTGATGATTTATTGGGTTGAGTGATGAACAGTGATGATTTATTGGGCTCAGTGATGAACAGTGATGATTTATTGGGCTCAGTGATGAACAGTGATGATTTATTGGGATCAGTGATGAACAGCGATGATTTATTGGGCTGAGTGATGAACAGCGATGATTTATTGGGTTGAGTGATGAACAGCGATGATTTATTGGGTTGAGTGATGAACAGCGATGATTTATTGGGTTGAGTGATGAACAGTGATGATTTATTGGGCTGAGGGATGAACAGTGATGATTTATTGGGTTGAGTGATGAACAGTGATGATTTATTGGGCTCAGTGATGAACAGCGATGATTTATTGGGTTGAGTGATGAACAGTGATGATTTATTGGGCTCAGTGATGAACAGCGATGATATATTGGGCTGAGTGATGAACAGTGATGATTTATTGGGCTCAGTGATGAACAGCGATGATTTATTGGGCTGAGTGATGAACAGTGATGACTTAATGGGTTGAGTGATGAACAGTGATGATTTATTGGGTTGAGTGATGAACAGTGATGATTTATTGGGCTCAGTGATGAACAGTGATGATTTTTGGGCTCAGTGAAGAACAGTGATGATTTATTGGGATCAGTGATGAACAGCGATGATTTATTGGGCTGAGTGATGAACAGCGATGATTTATTGGATTGAGTGATGAACAGCGATGATTTATTGGGTTGAGTGATGAACAGGGATGATTTATTGGGCTGAGGGATGAACAGTGATGATTTATTGGGCTCAGTGAGGAACAGTGATGATTTAATGGGTTGAGTGATGAACAGGGATGATTTATTGGGTTGAGTGATGAACAGCGATGATTTATTGGGTTGAGTGATGAACAGTGATGATTTATTGGGCTCAGTGATGAACAGCGATGATTTATTGGGTTGAGTGATGAACAGCGATGATTTATTGGGTTGAGTGATGAACAGTGATGATTTATTGGGCTCAGTGATGAACAGCGATGATTTATTGGGCTGAGTGATGAACAGTGATGATTGATTGGGCTCAGTGATGAACAGCGATGATTTATTGGGTTGAGTGATGAACAGTGATGATTTATTGGGCTCAGTGATGAACAGGGATGATTTATTGGGCTCAGTGATGAACAGGGATGATTTATTGGGCTCAGTGATGATTTATTGGGCTCAGTGATGAACAGTGATGATTTATTGGGCTGAATGATGAACAGCGATGATTTATTGGGTTGAGTGATGAACAGGGATGATTTATTGGGCTCAGTGATGAGCAGGGATGATTTATTGGGCTCAGTGATGATTTATTGGGCTCAGTGATGAACAGCGATGATTTATTGGGCTGAGTGATGAACAGTGATGATTTATTGGGCTGAATGATGAACAGCGATGATTTATTGGGTTGAGTGATGAACAGGGATGATTTATTGGGCTCAGTGATGAGCAGGGATGATTTATTGGGATCAGTGATGATTTATTGGGCTCAGTGATGAACAGTGATGATTTATTGGGTTGAGTGATGAACAGCGATGATTTATTGGGTTGAGTGATGAACAGTGATGATATATTGGGCTCAGTGATGAACAGCGATGATTTATTGGGCTGAGTGATGAACAGTGATGACTTAATGGGTTGAGTGATGAACAGTGATGATTTATTGGGTTGAGTGATGAACAGTGATGATTTATTGGGCTCAGTGATGAACAGTGATGATTTATTGGGCTCAGTGATGAACAGTGATTATTTATTGGGATCAGTGATGAACAGCGATGATTTATTGGGCTGAGTGATGAACAGCGATGATTTATTGGGTTGAGTGATGAACAGTGATGATTTATTGGGCTGAGGGATGAACAGTGATGATTTATTGGGCTGAGGGATGAACAGTGATGATTTATTGGGTTGAGTGATGAACAGTGATGATTTATTGGGCTCAGTGATGAACAGCGATGATTTATTGGGTTGAGTGATGAACAGCGATGATTTACTGGGCTCAGTGATGAACAGCGATGATTTATTGGGCTCAGTGATGAACAGCGATGATTTATTGGGTTGAGTGATGAACAGCGATGATTTATTGGGTTGAGTGATGAACAGTGATGATTTATTGGGCTCAGTGATGAACAGCGATGATTTATTGGGCTCAGTGATGAACAGTGATGATTGATTGGGCTCAGTGATGAACAGCGATGATTTATTGGGTTGAGTGATGAACAGTGATGATTTATTGGGCTCAGTGATGAACAGCGATGATTTATTGGGCTGAGTGATGAACATTGATGATTTATTGGGCTCAGTGATGAACAGCGATGAATGATTGGGCTCAGTGATGAACAGCGATGATTTATTGGGCTCAGTGATGAACAGCGATGATTTATTGGGCTGAGTGATGAACAGCGATGATTGATTGGGTTGAGTGATGAACAGCGATGATTTATTGGGTTGAGTGATGAACAGCGATGATTTACTGGGCTCAGTTATGAACAGCGATGATTTATTGGGCTCAGTGATGAACAGCGATGATTTATTGGGCTCAGTGATGAACAGCGATGATTTATTGGGTTGAGTGATGAACAGCGATGATTTATTGGGCTGAGTGATGAACAGCGATGATTGATTGGGCTGAGTGAGGAACAGTGATGATTTATTGGGTTGAGTGATGAACAGGGATGATTTATTGGGCTCAGTGATGAGCAGGGATGATTTATTGGGCTCAGTGATGAGCAGGGATGATTTATTGGGCTCAGGGATGAACAGTGATGATTTATTGGGCTGAGTGATGAACAGCGATGATTTATTGGGCTGAGTGATGAACAGCGAGGATTCATTGGGCTCAGTGAGGAACAGCGATGATTTATTGGGCTGAGTGATGAACAGCGATGATTTATTGGGTTGAGTGATGAACAGTGATGATTTATTGGGCAGAGATGAACAGCGATGATTTACTGGGCTCAGTGATGAACAGCGATGATTTATTGGGCTGAGTGATGAACAGCGATGATTGATTGGGTTGAGTGATGAACAGCGATGATTTATTGGGTTGAGTGATGAACAGCGATGATTTACTGGGCTCAGTTATGAACAGCGATGATTTATTGGGCTCAGTGATGAACAGCGATGATTTATTGGGCTCAGTGATGAACAGCGATGATTTATTGGGCTCAGTGATGAACAGCGATGATTTATTGGGCTGAGTGATGAACAGCGATGATTGATTGGGCTGAGTGAGGAACAGTGATGATTTATTGGGTTGAGTGATGAACAGGGATGATTTATTGGGCTCAGTGATGAGCAGGGATGATTTATTGGGCTCAGTGATGAGCAGGGATGATTTATTGGGCTCAGGGATGAACAGTGATGATTTATTGGGCTGAGTGATGAACAGCGATGATTTATTGGGCTGAGTGATGAACAGCGAGGATTCATTGGGCTCAGTGAGGAACAGCGATGATTTATTGGGCTGAGTGATGAACTGCGATGATTTATTGGGTTGAGTGATGAACAGCGATGATTTACTGGGCTCAGTTATGAACAGCGATGATTTATTGGGCTCAGTGATGAACAGCGATGATTTATTGGGCTCAGTGATGAACAGCGATGATTTATTGGGTTGAGTGATGAACAGCGATGATTTATTGGGCTGAGTGATGAACAGCGATGATTGATTGGGCTGAGTGAGGAACAGTGATGATTTATTGGGTTGAGTGATGAACAGGGATGATTTATTGGGCTCAGTGATGAGCAGGGATGATTTATTGGGCTCAGTGATGAGCAGGGATGATTTATTGGGCTCAGGGATGAACAGTGATGATTTATTGGGCTGAGTGATGAACAGCGATGATTTATTGGGCTGAGTGATGAACAGCGAGGATTCATTGGGCTCAGTGAGGAACAGCGATGATTTATTGGGCTGAGTGATGAACAGCGATGATTTATTGGGTTGAGTGATGAACAGTGATGATTTATTGGGCAGAGATGAACAGCGATGATTTACTGGGCTCAGTGATGAACAGCGATGATTTATTGGGCTGAGTGATGAACAGCGATGATTGATTGGGTTGAGTGATGAACAGCGATGATTTATTGGGTTGAGTGATGAACAGCGATGATTTACTGGGCTCAGTTATGAACAGCGATGATTTATTGGGCTCAGTGATGAACAGCGATGATTTATTGGGCTCAGTGATGAACAGCGATGATTTATTGGGCTCAGTGATGAACAGCGATGATTTATTGGGCTGAGTGATGAACAGCGATGATTGATTGGGCTGAGTGAGGAACAGTGATGATTTATTGGGTTGAGTGATGAACAGGGATGATTTATTGGGCTCAGTGATGAGCAGGGATGATTTATTGGGCTCAGTGATGAGCAGGGATGATTTATTGGGCTCAGGGATGAACAGTGATGATTTATTGGGCTGAGTGATGAACAGCGATGATTTATTGGGCTGAGTGATGAACAGCGAGGATTCATTGGGCTCAGTGAGGAACAGCGATGATTTATTGGGCTGAGTGATGAACTGCGATGATTTATTGGGTTGAGTGATGAACAGTGATGATTTATTGGGCTCAGAGATGAACAGCGATGATTTACTGGGCTCAGTGATGAACAGCGATGATTTATTGGGATGAGTGATGAACAGCAATGATTTATTGGGATGAGTGATGAACAGCGATGATTTATTGGGCTGAGTGATGAACAGCGATGATTGATTGGGCTCAGAGAGGAACAGTGATGATTTATTGGGTTGAGTGATGAACAGGGCTGATTTATTGGGTTGAGTGATGAACAGCGATGATTTATTGGGCTCAGTGATGAACAGCGATGATTTATTGGGCTCAGTGATGAACAGCGATGATTTATTGGGTTGAGTGATGAACAGCGATGATTGATTGGGCTCAGTGAGGAACAGTGATGATTTATTGGGTTGAGTGATGAACAGGGATGATTTATTGGGCTCAGTGATGAACAGTGATGATTTATTGGGCTCAGTGATGAACAGGGATGATTTATTGGGCTCAGTGATGAACAGTGATAATTTATTGGGCTCAGTGATGAACAGCGATGATTTATTGGGCTCAGTGATGAACAGTGATGATTTATTGGGTTGAGTGATGAACAGTGATGATTTATTGGGTTGAGTGATGAACAGTGATGATTTACTGGGCTCAGTGATGAACAGGGATGATTTATTGGGCTCAGTGATGAACAGGGATGATTTATTGGGTTGAGTGATGAACAGTGATGATTGATTGGACTCAGTGATGAACAGCGATGATTTATTGGGCTCAGTGATGAACAGTGATGATTTACTGGGCTCAGTGATGAACAGCGATGATTTATTGGGTTGAGTGATGAACAGTGATGATTTATTGTGCTCAGTGATGAACAGTGATGACTTATTAGGATCAGTGATGAACAGCGATGATTTATTGGGTTGAGTGATGAACAGTGATGATTTATTGGGCTCAGTGATGAACAGCGATGATTTCTTGGGCTTAGTGATGAACAGCGATGATTTATTGGGATCAGTGACGATTTATTGGGCTGAGTGATGAACATCGATGATTTATTGGGTTGAGTGATGAACAGCGATGATTTATTGGGCTCCGTGATGAACAGCGATGATTTATTGGGCTCCGTGATGAACAGCGATGATTTATTGGGCTCAGTGATGAACAGCGATGATTTATTGGGCTCAGTGATGAATAGCGATGATTTATTGGGCTCAGTGATGAACAGCGATGATTTATTGGGTTGAGTGATGAACAGTGATGATTGATTGGGCTCAGTGAGGAACAGTGATGATTTAATGGGTTGAGTGATGAACAGGGATGATTTATTGGGTTGAGTGATGAACAGTGATGATTGATTGGGCTCAGTGAGGAACAGTGATGATTTATTGGGTTGAGTGATAAACAGGGATGATTTATTGGGTTGAGTGATGAACAGCGATGATTTACTGGGCTCAGTTATGAACAGCGATGCTTTATTGGGCTCAGTGATGAACAGCGATGATTTATTGGGCTCAGTGATGAACAGCGATGATTTATTGGGCTGAGTGATGAACAGCGATGATTGATTGGGCTCAGTGAGGAACAGTGATGATTTATTGGGTTGTGTGATGAACAGGGATGATTTATTGGGTTGAGTGATGAACAGCGATGATTTATTGGGCTCAGTGATGAACAGGGATGATTTATTGGGTTGAGTGATGAACAGCGATGATTTATTGGGCTCAGTGATGAGCAGGGATGATTTATTGGGCTCAGTGATGAGCAGCGATGATTTATTGGGCTCGGTGATGAACAGTGATGATTTATTGGGCTGAGTGATGAACAGCGATGATTGATTGGGCTCAGTGAGGAACAGTGATGATTTATTGGGTTGAGTGATGAACAGCGATGATTTATTTGGCTCAGTGATGAACAGCGATGATTTGTTGGGTTGAGTGATGAACAGCGATGATCTATTGGGTTGAGTGATGAACAGGGATGATTTATTGGGTTGAGTGGTGAACAGCGATGATTTATTGGGCTCAGTGATGAACAGCGATGATTTATTGGGCTGAGTGATGAACAGCGATGATTTATTGGGCTGAGTGATGAACAGCGAGGATTTATTGGGCTCAGTGATGAACAGCAATGATTTATTGGGTTGAGTGATGAACAGCGATGATTTATTGGGCTCAGTGATGAACAGCGATGATTTATTGGGCTGAGTGATGAACAGCGAGGATTGATTGGGCTCAGTGAGGAACAGTGATGATTTATTGGGTTGAGTGATGAACAGGGATGATTTATTGGGTTGAGTGATGAACAGCGATGATTTATTGGGCTCAGTGATGAACAGCGATGATTTATTGGACTGAGTGATGAACAGCGATGATTTATTGGGATGAGTGATGAACAGCGATGATTTATTGGGCTCAGTGATGAACAGCGATGATTTATTGGGCTGAGTGATGAACAGCGATGATTTATTGGGTTGAGTGATGAACAGCGATGAATGATTGGGTTGGGTGATGAACAGCGATGATTGATTGGGCTCAGTGAGGAACAGTGATGATTTATTGGGTCGAGTGATGAACAGGGATGATTTATTGGGTTGAGTGATGAACAGCAATGATTTATTGGGCTCAGTGATGAACAGGGATGATTTATTGGGCTCAGTGATGAACAGTGATGATTTATTGGGCTCAGTGATGAACAGGGATGATTTATTGGGCTCAGTGATGATTTATTGGGCTCAGTGATGAACAGCGATGATTTATTGGGCTGAGTGATGAACAGCGATGATTTATTGGGTTGAGTGATGAACAGGGATGATTTATTGGGCTCAGTGATGAGCAGGGATGATTTATTGGGCTCAGTGATGATTTATTGGGCTGAGTGATGAACAGTGATGATTTATTGGGCTGAGTGATGAACAGTGATGATTTATTGGGCTGAGTGATGAACAGTGATGGTTTACTGGGTTGAGTGATGAACAGCGATGATTTATTGGGTTGAGTGATGAACAGTGATGATTTATTGGGCTCAGTGATGAACAGCGATGATATATTGGGCTGAGTGATGAACAGTGATGATTTATTGGGCTCAGTGATGAACAGCGATGATTTATTGGGCTGAGTGATGAACAGTGATGACTTAATGGGTTGAGTGATGAACAGTGATGATTTATTGGGTTGAGTGATGAACAGTGATGATTTATTGGGCTCAGTGATGAACAGTGATGATTTTTGGGCTCAGTGAAGAACAGTGATGATTTATTGGGATCAGTGATGAACAGCGATGATTTATTGGGCTGAGTGATGAACAGCGATGATTTATTGGATTGAGTGATGAACAGCGATGATTTATTGGGTTGAGTGATGAACAGGGATGATTTATTGGGCTGAGGGATGAACAGTGATGATTTATTGGGCTCAGTGAGGAACAGTGATGATTTAATGGGTTGAGTGATGAACAGGGATGATTTATTGGGTTGAGTGATGAACAGCGATGATTTATTGGGTTGAGTGATGAACAGTGATGATTTATTGGGCTCAGTGATGAACAGCGATGATTTATTGGGTTGAGTGATGAACAGCGATGATTTATTGGGTTGAGTGATGAACAGTGATGATTTATTGGGCTCAGTGATGAACAGCGATGATTTATTGGGCTGAGTGATGAACAGTGATGATTGATTGGGCTCAGTGATGAACAGCGATGATTTATTGGGTTGAGTGATGAACAGTGATGATTTATTGGGCTCAGTGATGAACAGGGATGATTTATTGGGCTCAGTGATGAACAGGGATGATTTATTGGGCTCAGTGATGATTTATTGGGCTCAGTGATGAACAGTGATGATTTATTGGGCTGAATGATGAACAGCGATGATTTATTGGGTTGAGTGATGAACAGGGATGATTTATTGGGCTCAGTGATGAGCAGGGATGATTTATTGGGCTCAGTGATGATTTATTGGGCTCAGTGATGAACAGCGATGATTTATTGGGCTGAGTGATGAACAGTGATGATTTATTGGGCTGAATGATGAACAGCGATGATTTATTGGGTTGAGTGATGAACAGGGATGATTTATTGGGCTCAGTGATGAGCAGGGATGATTTATTGGGATCAGTGATGATTTATTGGGCTCAGTGATGAACAGTGATGATTTATTGGGTTGAGTGATGAACAGCGATGATTTATTGGGTTGAGTGATGAACAGTGATGATATATTGGGCTCAGTGATGAACAGCGATGATTTATTGGGCTGAGTGATGAACAGTGATGACTTAATGGGTTGAGTGATGAACAGTGATGATTTATTGGGTTGAGTGATGAACAGTGATGATTTATTGGGCTCAGTGATGAACAGTGATGATTTATTGGGCTCAGTGATGAACAGTGATTATTTATTGGGATCAGTGATGAACAGCGATGATTTATTGGGCTGAGTGATGAACAGCGATGATTTATTGGGTTGAGTGATGAACAGTGATGATTTATTGGGCTGAGGGATGAACAGTGATGATTTATTGGGCTGAGGGATGAACAGTGATGATTTATTGGGTTGAGTGATGAACAGTGATGATTTATTGGGCTCAGTGATGAACAGCGATGATTTATTGGGTTGAGTGATGAACAGCGATGATTTACTGGGCTCAGTGATGAACAGCGATGAATTATTGGGCTCAGTGATGAACAGCGATGATTTATTGGGTTGAGTGATGAACAGCGATGATTTATTGGGTTGAGTGATGAACAGTGATGATTTATTGGGCTCAGTGATGAACAGCGATGATTTATTGGGCTCAGTGATGAACAGTGATGATTGATTGGGCTCAGTGATGAACAGCGATGATTTATTGGGTTGAGTGATGAACAGTGATGATTTATTGGGCTCAGTGATGAACAGCGATGATTTATTGGGCTGAGTGATGAACATTGATGATTTATTGGGCTCAGTGATGAACAGCGATGAATGATTGGGCTCAGTGATGAACAGCGATGATTTATTGGGCTCAGTGATGAACAGCGATGATTTATTGGGCTGAGTGATGAACAGCGATGATTGATTGGGTTGAGTGATGAACAGCGATGATTTATTGGGTTGAGTGATGAACAGCGATGATTTACTGGGCTCAGTTATGAACAGCGATGATTTATTGGGCTCAGTGATGAACAGCGATGATTTATTGGGCTCAGTGATGAACAGCGATGATTTATTGGGTTGAGTGATGAACAGCGATGATTTATTGGGCTGAGTGATGAACAGCGATGATTGATTGGGCTGAGTGAGGAACAGTGATGATTTATTGGGTTGAGTGATGAACAGGGATGATTTATTGGGCTCAGTGATGAGCAGGGATGATTTATTGGGCTCAGTGATGAGCAGGGATGATTTATTGGGCTCAGGGATGAACAGTGATGATTTATTGGGCTGAGTGATGAACAGCGATGATTTATTGGGCTGAGTGATGAACAGCGAGGATTCATTGGGCTCAGTGAGGAACAGCGATGATTTATTGGGCTGAGTGATGAACAGCGATGATTTATTGGGTTGAGTGATGAACAGTGATGATTTATTGGGCAGAGATGAACAGCGATGATTTACTGGGCTCAGTGATGAACAGCGATGATTTATTGGGCTGAGTGATGAACAGCGATGATTGATTGGGTTGAGTGATGAACAGCGATGATTTATTGGGTTGAGTGATGAACAGCGATGATTTACTGGGCTCAGTTATGAACAGCGATGATTTATTGGGCTCAGTGATGAACAGCGATGATTTATTGGGCTCAGTGATGAACAGCGATGATTTATTGGGCTCAGTGATGAACAGCGATGATTTATTGGGCTGAGTGATGAACAGCGATGATTGATTGGGCTGAGTGAGGAACAGTGATGATTTATTGGGTTGAGTGATGAACAGGGATGATTTATTGGGCTCAGTGATGAGCAGGGATGATTTATTGGGCTCAGTGATGAGCAGGGATGATTTATTGGGCTCAGGGATGAACAGTGATGATTTATTGGGCTGAGTGATGAACAGCGATGATTTATTGGGCTGAGTGATGAACAGCGAGGATTCATTGGGCTCAGTGAGGAACAGCGATGATTTATTGGGCTGAGTGATGAACTGCGATGATTTATTGGGTTGAGTGATGAACAGTGATGATTTATTGGGCTCAGAGATGAACAGCGATGATTTACTGGGCTCAGTGATGAACAGCGATGATTTATTGGGATGAGTGATGAACAGCAATGATTTATTGGGATGAGTGATGAACAGCGATGATTTATTGGGCTGAGTGATGAACAGCGATGATTGATTGGGCTCAGAGAGGAACAGTGATGATTTATTGGGTTGAGTGATGAACAGGGCTGATTTATTGGGTTGAGTGATGAACAGCGATGATTTATTGGGCTCAGTGATGAACAGCGATGATTTATTGGGCTCAGTGATGAACAGCGATGATTTATTGGGTTGAGTGATGAACAGCGATGATTGATTGGGCTCAGTGAGGAACAGTGATGATTTATTGGGTTGAGTGATGAACAGGGATGATTTATTGGGCTCAGTGATGAACAGTGATGATTTATTGGGCTCAGTGATGAACAGGGATGATTTATTGGGCTCAGTGATGAACAGTGATAATTTATTGGGCTCAGTGATGAACAGCGATGATTTATTGGGCTCAGTGATGAACAGTGATGATTTATTGGGTTGAGTGATGAACAGTGATGATTTATTGGGTTGAGTGATGAACAGTGATGATTTACTGGGCTCAGTGATGAACAGGGATGATTTATTGGGCTCAGTGATGAACAGGGATGATTTATTGGGTTGAGTGATGAACAGTGATGATTGATTGGACTCAGTGATGAACAGCGATGATTTATTGGGCTCAGTGATGAACAGTGATGATTTACTGGGCTCAGTGATGAACAGCGATGATTTATTGGGTTGAGTGATGAACAGTGATGATTTATTGTGCTCAGTGATGAACAGTGATGACTTATTAGGATCAGTGATGAACAGCGATGATTTATTGGGTTGAGTGATGAACAGTGATGATTTATTGGGCTCAGTGATGAACAGCGATGATTTCTTGGGCTTAGTGATGAACAGCGATGATTTATTGGGATCAGTGACGATTTATTGGGCTGAGTGATGAACATCGATGATTTATTGGGTTGAGTGATGAACAGCGATGATTTATTGGGCTCCGTGATGAACAGCGATGATTTATTGGGCTCCGTGATGAACAGCGATGATTTATTGGGCTCAGTGATGAACAGCGATGATTTATTGGGCTCAGTGATGAATAGCGATGATTTATTGGGCTCAGTGATGAACAGCGATGATTTATTGGGTTGAGTGATGAACAGTGATGATTGATTGGGCTCAGTGAGGAACAGTGATGATTTAATGGGTTGAGTGATGAACAGGGATGATTTATTGGGTTGAGTGATGAACAGTGATGATTGATTGGGCTCAGTGAGGAACAGTGATGATTTATTGGGTTGAGTGATAAACAGGGATGATTTATTGGGTTGAGTGATGAACAGCGATGATTTACTGGGCTCAGTTATGAACAGCGATGCTTTATTGGGCTCAGTGATGAACAGCGATGATTTATTGGGCTCAGTGATGAACAGCGATGATTTATTGGGCTGAGTGATGAACAGCGATGATTGATTGGGCTCAGTGAGGAACAGTGATGATTTATTGGGTTGTGTGATGAACAGGGATGATTTATTGGGTTGAGTGATGAACAGCGATGATTTATTGGGCTCAGTGATGAACAGGGATGATTTATTGGGTTGAGTGATGAACAGCGATGATTTATTGGGCTCAGTGATGAGCAGGGATGATTTATTGGGCTCAGTGATGAGCAGCGATGATTTATTGGGCTCGGTGATGAACAGTGATGATTTATTGGGCTGAGTGATGAACAGCGATGATTGATTGGGCTCAGTGAGGAACAGTGATGATTTATTGGGTTGTGTGATGAACAGGGATGATTTATTGGGTTGAGTGATGAACAGCGATGATTTATTGGGCTCAGTGATGAACAGGGATGATTTATTGGGTTGAGTGATGAACAGCGATGATTTATTGGGCTCAGTGATGAGCAGGGATGATTTATTGGGCTCAGTGATGAGCAGCGATGATTTATTGGGCTCGGTGATGAACAGTGATGATTTATTGGGCTCAGTGATGAACAGTGATGATTTATTGGGTTGAGTGATGAACAGCGATGATTTATTGGGCTGAGTGATGAACAGTGATGATTGATTGGGCTCAGTGAGGAACAGTGATGATTTATTGGGTTGAGTGATGAACAGGGATGATTTATTGGGTTGAGTGATGAACAGCGATGATTTACTGGGCTCAGTTATGAACAGCGATGATTTATTGGGCTCAGTGATGAACAGCGATGATTTATTGGGCTCAGTGATGAACAGCGATGATGTATTGGGCTGAGTGATGAACAGCGATGATTGATTGGGCTCAGTGAGGAACAGTGATGATTTATTGGGTTGTGTGATGAACAGGGATGATTTATTGGGTTGAGTGATGAACAGCGATGATTTATTGGGCTCAGTGATGAACAGGGATGATTTATTGGGTTGAGTGATGAACAACGATGATTTATTGGGCTCAGTGATGAGCAGGGATGATTTATTGGGCTCAATGATGAGCAGCGATGATTTATTGGGCTCAGTGATGAACAGTGATGATTGATTGGGCTCAGTGATGAACAGCTATGATTTATTGGGTTGAGTGATGAACAGTGATGATTTATTGGGCTCAGTGATGAACAGCGATGATATATTGGGCTGAGTGATGAACAGTGATGATTTATTGGGCTCAGTGATGAACAGTGATGATTTATTGGGCTCAGTGATGAAAAGGGATGATTTATTGGGCTCAGTGATGAACAGTGATGATTTATTGGGCTCAGTGATGAACAGCGAAGATATATTGGGCTGAGTGATGAACAGCGATGATTTATTGGGTTGAGTGATGAACAGCGATGATTTATTGGGTTGAGTGATGAACAGTGATGATTTATTGGGCTGAGGGATGAACAGTGATGATTTATTGGGATCAGTGATGAACAGCGATGATTTATTGGGCTGAGCGATGAACAGCGATGATTTATTGGGTTGAGTGATGAACAGCGATGATTTATTGGGTTGAGTGATGAACAGTGATGATTTATTGGGCTCAGTGATGAAAAGGGATGATTTATTGGGCTCAGTGATGAACAGTGATGATTTATTGGGCTCAGTGATGAACAGTGATGACTTAATGGGTTGAGTGATGAACAGTGATGATTTATTGGGTTGAGTGATGAACAGTGATGATTTATTGGGCTCAGTGATGAACAGTGATGATTTATTGGGATCAGTGATGAACAGCGATGATTTATTGGGCTGAGTGATGAACAGCGATGATTTATTGGGTTGAGTGATGAACAGCGATGATTTATTGGGTTGAGTGATGAACAGCGATGATTTATTGGGTTGAGTGATGAACAGTGATGATTTATTGGGCTGAGGGATGAACAGTGATGATTTATTGGGCTGAGGGATGAACAGTGATGATTTATTGGGTTGAGTGATGAACAGTGATGATTTATTGGGCTCAGTGATGAACAGCGATGATTTATTGGGTTGAGTGATGAACAGCGATGATTTACTGGGCTCAGTGATGAACAGCGATGATTTATTGGGCTCAGTGATGAACAGCGATGATTTATTGGGTTGAGTGATGAACAGCGATGATTTATTGGGTTGAGTGATGAACAGTGATGATTTATTGGGCTCAGTGATGAACAGCGATGATTTATTGGGCTCAGTGATGAACAGTGATGATTGATTGGGCTCAGTGATGAACAGCGATGATTTATTGGGTTGAGTGATGAACAGTGATGATTTATTGGGCTCAGTGATGAACAGCGATGATTTATTGGGCTGAGTGATGAACATTGATGATTTATTGGGCTCAGTGATGAACAGCGATGAATGATTGGGCTCAGTGATGAACAGCGATGATTTATTGGGCTCAGTGATGAACAGCGATGATTTATTGGGCTGAGTGATGAACAGCGATGATTGATTGGGTTGAGTGATGAACAGCGATGATTTATTGGGTTGAGTGATGAACAGCGATGATTTACTGGGCTCAGTTATGAACAGCGATGATTTATTGGGCTCAGTGATGAACAGCGATGATTTATTGGGCTCAGTGATGAACAGCGATGATTTATTGGGCTCAGTGATGAACAGCGATGATTTATTGGGTTGAGTGATGAACAGGGATGATTTATTGGGCTCAGTGATGAACAGCGATGATTTATTGGGTTGGGTGATGAACAGCGATGATTGATTGGGCTCAGTGAGGAACAGTGATGATTTATTGGGTCGAGTGATGAACAGGGATGATTTATTGGGTTGAGTGATGAACAGCAATGATTTATTGGGCTCAGTGATGAACAGGGATGATTTATTGGGCTCAGTGATGAACAGTGATGATTTATTGGGCTCAGTGATGAACAGGGATGATTTATTGGGCTCAGTGATGATTTATTGGGCTCAGTGATGAACAGCGATGATTTATTGGGCTGAGTGATGAACAGCGATGATTTATTGGGTTGAGTGATGAACAGGGATGATTTATTGGGCTCAGTGATGAGCAGGGATGATTTATTGGGCTCAGTGATGATTTATTGGGCTGAGTGATGAACAGTGATGATTTATTGGGCTGAGTGATGAACAGTGATGATTTATTGGGCTGAGTGATGAACAGTGATGATTTATTGGGTTGAGTGATGAACAGGGATGATTTATTGGGCTCAGTGATGAGCAGGGATGATTTATTGGGCTCAGTGATGAGCAGGGATGATTTATTGGGCTCAGTGATGAACAGCGATGATTTATTGGGCTGAGTGATGAACAGCGATGATTGATTGGGTTGAGTGATGAACAGCGATGATTTATTGGGTTGAGTGATGAACAGCGATGATTTACTGGGCTCAGTTATGAACAGCGATGATTTATTGGGCTCAGTGATGAACAGCGATGATTTATTGGGCTCAGTGATGAACAGCGATGATTTATTGGGCTCAGTGATGAACAGCGATGATTTATTGGGCTGAGTGATGAACAGCGATGATTGATTGGGCTGAGTGAGGAACAGTGATGATTTATTGGGCTGAGTGATGAACAGGGATGATTTATTGGGCTCAGTGATGAGCAGGGATGATTTATTGGGCTCAGTGTTGAGCTGGGATGATTTATTGGGCTCAGGGATGAACAGTGATGATTTATTGGGCTGAGTGATGAACAGCGATGACTTATTGGGCTGAGTGATGAACAGCGAGGATTCATTGGGCTCAGTGAGGAACAGCGATGATTTATTGGGCTGAGTGATGAACAGCGATGATTGATTGGGCTCAGTGAGGAACAGTGATGATTTATTGGGTTGAGTGATGAACAGGGATGATTTATTGGGCTCAGTGATGAGCAGGGATGATTTATTGGGCTCAGTGATGAGCAGGGATGATTTATTGGGCTCAGGGATGAACAGTGATGATTTATTGGGCTGAGTGATGAACAGCGATGACTTATTGGGCTGAGTGATGAACAGCGAGGATTCATTGGGCTCAGTGAGGAACAGCGATGATTTATTGGGCTGAGTGATGAACAGCGATGATTTATTGGGTTGAGTGATGAACAGTGATGATTTATTGGGCTCAGAGATGAACAGCGATGATTTACTGGGCTCAGTGATGAACAGCGATGATTTATTGGGATGAGTGATGAACAGCAATGATTTATTGGGTTGAGTGATGAACAGGGATGATTTATTGGGCTCAGTGATGAGCAGGGATGATTTATTGGGCTCAGTGATGATTTATTGGGCTGAGTGATGAACAGTGATGATTTATTGGGCTGAGTGATGAACAGTGATGATTTATTGGGCTGAGTGATGAACAGTGATGGTTTATTGGGTTGAGTGATGAACAGCGATGATTTATTGGGTTGAGTGATGAACAGTGATGATTTATTGGGCTCAGTGATGAACAGCGATGATATATTGGGCTGAGTGATGAACAGTGATGATTTATTGGGCTCAGTGATGAACAGCGATGATTTATTGGGCTGAGTGATGAACAGTGATGACTTAATGGGTTGAGTGATGAACAGTGATGATTTATTGGGTTGAGTGATGAACAGTGATGATTTATTGGGCTCAGTGATGAACAGTGATGATTTTTGGGCTCAGTGATGAACAGTGATGATTTATTGGGATCAGTGATGAACAGCGATGATTTATTGGGCTGAGTGATGAACAGCGATGATTTATTGGATTGAGTGATGAACAGCGATGATTTATTGGGTTGAGTGATGAACAGTGATGATTTATTGGGCTCAGTGATGAACAGGGATGATTTATTGGGCTGAGGGATGAACAGTGATGATTTATTGGGTTGAGTGATGAACAGTGATGATTTATTGGGCTCAGTGATGAACAGCGATGATTTATTGGGTTGAGTGATGAACAGCGATGATTTACTGGGCTCAGTGATGAACAGCGATGATTTATTGGGCTCAGTGATGAACAGGGATGATTTATTGAGCTCAGTGATGATTTATTGGGCTCAGTGATGAACAGTGATGATTTATTGGGCTGAATGATGAACAGCGATGATTTATTGGGTTGAGTGATGAACAGGGATGATTTATTGGGCTCAGTGATGAGCAGGGATGATTTATTGGGCTCAGTGATGATTTATTGGGCTCAGTGATGAACAGCGATGATTTATTGGGCTGAGTGATGAACAGTGATGATTTATTGGGCTGAATGATGAACAGCGATGATTTATTGGGTTGAGTGATGAACAGGGATGATTTATTGGGCTCAGTGATGAGCAGGGATGATTTATTGGGCTCAGTGATGATTTATTGGGCTCAGTGATGAACAGTGATGATTTATTGGGTTGAGTGATGAACAGCGATGATTTATTGGGTTGAGTGATGAACAGTGATGATTTATTGGGCTCAGTGATGAAAAGGGATGATTTATTGGGCTCAGTGATGAACAGTGATGATTTATTGGGCTCAGTGATGAACAGCGATGATATATTGGGCTGAGTGATGAACAGTGATGATTTATTGGGCTCAGTGATGAACAGCGATGATTTATTGGGCTGAGTGATGAACAGTGATGACTTAATGGGTTGAGTGATGAACAGTGATGATTTATTGGGTTGAGTGATGAACAGTGATGATTTATTGGGCTCAGTGATGAACAGTGATGATTTATTGGGCTCAGTGATGAACAGTGATGATTTATTGGGATCAGTGATGAACAGCGATGATTTATTGGGCTGAGTGATGAACAGCGATGATTTATTGGGTTGAGTGATGAACAGCGATGATTTATTGGGTTGAGTGATGAACAGCGATGATTTATTGGGTTGAGTGATGAACAGTGATGATTTATTGGGCTGAGGGATGAACAGTGATGATTTATTGGGTTGAGTGATGAACAGTGATGATTTATTGGGCTCAGTGATGAACAGCGATGATTTATTGGGTTGAGTGATGAACAGTGATGATTTATTGGGCTCAGTGATGAACAGCGATGATATATTGGGCTGAGTGATGAACAGTGATGATTTATTGGGCTCAGTGATGAACAGCGATGATTTATTGGGCTGAGTGATGAACAGTGATGACTTAATGGGTTGAGTGATGAACAGTGATGATTTATTGGGTTGAGTGATGAACAGTGATGATTTATTGGGCTCAGTGATGAACAGTGATGATTTTTGGGCTCAGTGAAGAACAGTGATGATTTATTGGGATCAGTGATGAACAGCGATGATTTATTGGGCTGAGTGATGAACAGCGATGATTTATTGGATTGAGTGATGAACAGCGATGATTTATTGGGTTGAGTGATGAACAGGGATGATTTATTGGGCTGAGGGATGAACAGTGATGATTTATTGGGCTCAGTGAGGAACAGTGATGATTTAATGGGTTGAGTGATGAACAGGGATGATTTATTGGGTTGAGTGATGAACAGCGATGATTTATTGGGTTGAGTGATGAACAGTGATGATTTATTGGGCTCAGTGATGAACAGCGATGATTTATTGGGTTGAGTGATGAACAGCGATGATTTATTGGGTTGAGTGATGAACAGTGATGATTTATTGGGCTCAGTGATGAACAGCGATGATTTATTGGGCTGAGTGATGAACAGTGATGATTGATTGGGCTCAGTGATGAACAGCGATGATTTATTGGGTTGAGTGATGAACAGTGATGATTTATTGGGCTCAGTGATGAACAGGGATGATTTATTGGGCTCAGTGATGAACAGGGATGATTTATTGGGCTCAGTGATGATTTATTGGGCTCAGTGATGAACAGTGATGATTTATTGGGCTGAATGATGAACAGCGATGATTTATTGGGTTGAGTGATGAACAGGGATGATTTATTGGGCTCAGTGATGAGCAGGGATGATTTATTGGGCTCAGTGATGATTTATTGGGCTCAGTGATGAACAGCGATGATTTATTGGGCTGAGTGATGAACAGTGATGATTTATTGGGCTGAATGATGAACAGCGATGATTTATTGGGTTGAGTGATGAACAGGGATGATTTATTGGGCTCAGTGATGAGCAGGGATGATTTATTGGGATCAGTGATGATTTATTGGGCTCAGTGATGAACAGTGATGATTTATTGGGTTGAGTGATGAACAGCGATGATTTATTGGGTTGAGTGATGAACAGTGATGATATATTGGGCTCAGTGATGAACAGCGATGATTTATTGGGCTGAGTGATGAACAGTGATGACTTAATGGGTTGAGTGATGAACAGTGATGATTTATTGGGTTGAGTGATGAACAGTGATGATTTATTGGGCTCAGTGATGAACAGTGATGATTTATTGGGCTCAGTGATGAACAGTGATTATTTATTGGGATCAGTGATGAACAGCGATGATTTATTGGGCTGAGTGATGAACAGCGATGATTTATTGGGTTGAGTGATGAACAGTGATGATTTATTGGGCTGAGGGATGAACAGTGATGATTTATTGGGCTGAGGGATGAACAGTGATGATTTATTGGGTTGAGTGATGAACAGTGATGATTTATTGGGCTCAGTGATGAACAGCGATGATTTATTGGGTTGAGTGATGAACAGCGATGATTTACTGGGCTCAGTGATGAACAGCGATGATTTATTGGGCTCAGTGATGAACAGCGATGATTTATTGGGTTGAGTGATGAACAGCGATGATTTATTGGGTTGAGTGATGAACAGTGATGATTTATTGGGCTCAGTGATGAACAGCGATGATTTATTGGGCTCAGTGATGAACAGTGATGATTGATTGGGCTCAGTGATGAACAGCGATGATTTATTGGGTTGAGTGATGAACAGTGATGATTTATTGGGCTCAGTGATGAACAGCGATGATTTATTGGGCTGAGTGATGAACATTGATGATTTATTGGGCTCAGTGATGAACAGCGATGAATGATTGGGCTCAGTGATGAACAGCGATGATTTATTGGGCTCAGTGATGAACAGCGATGATTTATTGGGCTGAGTGATGAACAGCGATGATTGATTGGGTTGAGTGATGAACAGCGATGATTTATTGGGTTGAGTGATGAACAGCGATGATTTACTGGGCTCAGTTATGAACAGCGATGATTTATTGGGCTCAGTGATGAACAGCGATGATTTATTGGGCTCAGTGATGAACAGCGATGATTTATTGGGTTGAGTGATGAACAGCGATGATTTATTGGGCTGAGTGATGAACAGCGATGATTGATTGGGCTGAGTGAGGAACAGTGATGATTTATTGGGTTGAGTGATGAACAGGGATGATTTATTGGGCTCAGTGATGAGCAGGGATGATTTATTGGGCTCAGTGATGAGCAGGGATGATTTATTGGGCTCAGGGATGAACAGTGATGATTTATTGGGCTGAGTGATGAACAGCGATGATTTATTGGGCTGAGTGATGAACAGCGAGGATTCATTGGGCTCAGTGAGGAACAGCGATGATTTATTGGGCTGAGTGATGAACAGCGATGATTTATTGGGTTGAGTGATGAACAGTGATGATTTATTGGGCAGAGATGAACAGCGATGATTTACTGGGCTCAGTGATGAACAGCGATGATTTATTGGGCTGAGTGATGAACAGCGATGATTGATTGGGTTGAGTGATGAACAGCGATGATTTATTGGGTTGAGTGATGAACAGCGATGATTTACTGGGCTCAGTTATGAACAGCGATGATTTATTGGGCTCAGTGATGAACAGCGATGATTTATTGGGCTCAGTGATGAACAGCGATGATTTATTGGGCTCAGTGATGAACAGCGATGATTTATTGGGCTGAGTGATGAACAGCGATGATTGATTGGGCTGAGTGAGGAACAGTGATGATTTATTGGGTTGAGTGATGAACAGGGATGATTTATTGGGCTCAGTGATGAGCAGGGATGATTTATTGGGCTCAGTGATGAGCAGGGATGATTTATTGGGCTCAGGGATGAACAGTGATGATTTATTGGGCTGAGTGATGAACAGCGATGATTTATTGGGCTGAGTGATGAACAGCGAGGATTCATTGGGCTCAGTGAGGAACAGCGATGATTTATTGGGCTGAGTGATGAACTGCGATGATTTATTGGGTTGAGTGATGAACAGTGATGATTTATTGGGCTCAGAGATGAACAGCGATGATTTACTGGGCTCAGTGATGAACAGCGATGATTTATTGGGATGAGTGATGAACAGCAATGATTTATTGGGATGAGTGATGAACAGCGATGATTTATTGGGCTGAGTGATGAACAGCGATGATTGATTGGGCTCAGAGAGGAACAGTGATGATTTATTGGGTTGAGTGATGAACAGGGCTGATTTATTGGGTTGAGTGATGAACAGCGATGATTTATTGGGCTCAGTGATGAACAGCGATGATTTATTGGGCTCAGTGATGAACAGCGATGATTTATTGGGTTGAGTGATGAACAGCGATGATTGATTGGGCTCAGTGAGGAACAGTGATGATTTATTGGGTTGAGTGATGAACAGGGATGATTTATTGGGCTCAGTGATGAACAGTGATGATTTATTGGGCTCAGTGATGAACAGGGATGATTTATTGGGCTCAGTGATGAACAGTGATAATTTATTGGGCTCAGTGATGAACAGCGATGATTTATTGGGCTCAGTGATGAACAGTGATGATTTATTGGGTTGAGTGATGAACAGTGATGATTTATTGGGTTGAGTGATGAACAGTGATGATTTACTGGGCTCAGTGATGAACAGGGATGATTTATTGGGCTCAGTGATGAACAGGGATGATTTATTGGGTTGAGTGATGAACAGTGATGATTGATTGGACTCAGTGATGAACAGCGATGATTTATTGGGCTCAGTGATGAACAGTGATGATTTACTGGGCTCAGTGATGAACAGCGATGATTTATTGGGTTGAGTGATGAACAGTGATGATTTATTGTGCTCAGTGATGAACAGTGATGACTTATTAGGATCAGTGATGAACAGCGATGATTTATTGGGTTGAGTGATGAACAGTGATGATTTATTGGGCTCAGTGATGAACAGCGATGATTTCTTGGGCTTAGTGATGAACAGCGATGATTTATTGGGATCAGTGACGATTTATTGGGCTGAGTGATGAACATCGATGATTTATTGGGTTGAGTGATGAACAGCGATGATTTATTGGGCTCCGTGATGAACAGCGATGATTTATTGGGCTCCGTGATGAACAGCGATGATTTATTGGGCTCAGTGATGAACAGCGATGATTTATTGGGCTCAGTGATGAATAGCGATGATTTATTGGGCTCAGTGATGAACAGCGATGATTTATTGGGTTGAGTGATGAACAGTGATGATTGATTGGGCTCAGTGAGGAACAGTGATGATTTAATGGGTTGAGTGATGAACAGGGATGATTTATTGGGTTGAGTGATGAACAGTGATGATTGATTGGGCTCAGTGAGGAACAGTGATGATTTATTGGGTTGAGTGATAAACAGGGATGATTTATTGGGTTGAGTGATGAACAGCGATGATTTACTGGGCTCAGTTATGAACAGCGATGCTTTATTGGGCTCAGTGATGAACAGCGATGATTTATTGGGCTCAGTGATGAACAGCGATGATTTATTGGGCTGAGTGATGAACAGCGATGATTGATTGGGCTCAGTGAGGAACAGTGATGATTTATTGGGTTGTGTGATGAACAGGGATGATTTATTGGGTTGAGTGATGAACAGCGATGATTTATTGGGCTCAGTGATGAACAGGGATGATTTATTGGGTTGAGTGATGAACAGCGATGATTTATTGGGCTCAGTGATGAGCAGGGATGATTTATTGGGCTCAGTGATGAGCAGCGATGATTTATTGGGCTCGGTGATGAACAGTGATGATTTATTGGGCTGAGTGATGAACAGCGATGATTGATTGGGCACAGTGAGGAACAGTGATGATTTATTGGGTTGTGTGATGAACAGGGATGATTTATTGGGTTGAGTGATGAACAGCGATGATTTATTGGGCTCAGTGATGAACAGGGATGATTTATTGGGTTGAGTGATGAACAGCGATGATTTATTGGGCTCAGTGATGAGCAGGGATGATTTATTGGGCTCAGTGATGAGCAGCGATGATTTATTGGGCTCGGTGATGAACAGTGATGATTTATTGGGCTCAGTGATGAACAGTGATGATTTATTGGGTTGAGTGATGAACAGCGATGATTTATTGGGCTGAGTGATGAACAGTGATGATTGATTGGGCTCAGTGAGGAACAGTGATGATTTATTGGGTTGAGTGATGAACAGGGATGATTTATTGGGTTGAGTGATGAACAGCGATGATTTACTGGGCTCAGTTATGAACAGCGATGATTTATTGGGCTCAGTGATGAACAGCGATGATTTATTGGGCTCAGTGATGAACAGCGATGATGTATTGGGCTGAGTGATGAACAGCGATGATTGATTGGGCTCAGTGAGGAACAGTGATGATTTATTGGGTTGTGTGATGAACAGGGATGATTTATTGGGTTGAGTGATGAACAGCGATGATTTATTGGGCTCAGTGATGAACAGGGATGATTTATTGGGTTGAGTGATGAACAACGATGATTTATTGGGCTCAGTGATGAGCAGGGATGATTTATTGGGCTCAATGATGAGCAGCGATGATTTATTGGGCTCAGTGATGAACAGTGATGATTGATTGGGCTCAGTGATGAACAGCGATGATTTATTGGGTTGAGTGATGAACAGTGATGATTTATTGGGCTCAGTGATGAACAGCGATGATATATTGGGCTGAGTGATGAACAGTGATGATTTATTGGGCTCAGTGATGAACAGTGATGATTTATTGGGCTCAGTGATGAAAAGGGATGATTTATTGGGCTCAGTGATGAACAGTGATGATTTATTGGGCTCAGTGATGAACAGCGAAGATATATTGGGCTGAGTGATGAACAGCGATGATTTATTGGGTTGAGTGATGAACAGCGATGATTTATTGGGTTGAGTGATGAACAGTGATGATTTATTGGGCTGAGGGATGAACAGTGATGATTTATTGGGATCAGTGATGAACAGCGATGATTTATTGGGCTGAGCGATGAACAGCGATGATTTATTGGGTTGAGTGATGAACAGCGATGATTTATTGGGTTGAGTGATGAACAGTGATGATTTATTGGGCTCAGTGATGAAAAGGGATGATTTATTGGGCTCAGTGATGAACAGTGATGATTTATTGGGCTCAGTGATGAACAGTGATGACTTAATGGGTTGAGTGATGAACAGTGATGATTTATTGGGTTGAGTGATGAACAGTGATGATTTATTGGGCTCAGTGATGAACAGTGATGATTTATTGGGATCAGTGATGAACAGCGATGATTTATTGGGCTGAGTGATGAACAGCGATGATTTATTGGGTTGAGTGATGAACAGCGATGATTTATTGGGTTGAGTGATGAACAGCGATGATTTATTGGGTTGAGTGATGAACAGTGATGATTTATTGGGCTGAGGGATGAACAGTGATGATTTATTGGGCTGAGGGATGAACAGTGATGATTTATTGGGTTGAGTGATGAACAGTGATGATTTATTGGGCTCAGTGATGAACAGCGATGATTTATTGGGTTGAGTGATGAACAGCGATGATTTACTGGGCTCAGTGATGAACAGCGATGATTTATTGGGCTCAGTGATGAACAGCGATGATTTATTGGGTTGAGTGATGAACAGCGATGATTTATTGGGTTGAGTGATGAACAGTGATGATTTATTGGGCTCAGTGATGAACAGCGATGATTTATTGGGCTCAGTGATGAACAGTGATGATTGATTGGGCTCAGTGATGAACAGCGATGATTTATTGGGTTGAGTGATGAACAGTGATGATTTATTGGGCTCAGTGATGAACAGCGATGATTTATTGGGCTGAGTGATGAACATTGATGATTTATTGGGCTCAGTGATGAACAGCGATGAATGATTGGGCTCAGTGATGAACAGCGATGATTTATTGGGCTCAGTGATGAACAGCGATGATTTATTGGGCTGAGTGATGAACAGCGATGATTGATTGGGTTGAGTGATGAACAGCGATGATTTATTGGGTTGAGTGATGAACAGCGATGATTTACTGGGCTCAGTTATGAACAGCGATGATTTATTGGGCTCAGTGATGAACAGCGATGATTTATTGGGCTCAGTGATGAACAGCGATGATTTATTGGGCTCAGTGATGAACAGCGATGATTTATTGGGTTGAGTGATGAACAGCGATGAATGATTGGGTTGGGTGATGAACAGCGATGATTGATTGGGCTCAGTGAGGAACAGTGATGATTTATTGGGTCGAGTGATGAACAGGGATGATTTATTGGGTTGAGTGATGAACAGCAATGATTTATTGGGCTCAGTGATGAACAGGGATGATTTATTGGGCTCAGTGATGAACAGTGATGATTTATTGGGCTCAGTGATGAACAGGGATGATTTATTGGGCTCAGTGATGATTTATTGGGCTCAGTGATGAACAGCGATGATTTATTGGGCTGAGTGATGAACAGCGATGATTTATTGGGTTGAGTGATGAACAGGGATGATTTATTGGGCTCAGTGATGAGCAGGGATGATTTATTGGGCTCAGTGATGATTTATTGGGCTGAGTGATGAAC
Organism: Chiloscyllium punctatum; assembly: GCF_047496795.1. Taxonomy (NCBI): domain Eukaryota; kingdom Metazoa; phylum Chordata; class Chondrichthyes; order Orectolobiformes; family Hemiscylliidae; genus Chiloscyllium; species Chiloscyllium punctatum. The sequence goes on from NC_092785.1 coordinate 44,416,500, forward strand.
AGTGATGATTTATTGGGCTGAGTGATGAACAGTGATGATTTATTGGGCTGAGTGATGAACAGTGATGATTTATTGGGTTGAGTGATGAACAGGGATGATTTATTGGGCTCAGTGATGAGCAGGGATGATTTATTGGGCTCAGTGATGAGCAGGGATGATTTATTGGGCTCAGTGATGAACAGCGATGATTTATTGGGCTGAGTGATGAACAGCGATGATTGATTGGGTTGAGTGATGAACAGCGATGATTTATTGGGTTGAGTGATGAACAGCGATGATTTACTGGGCTCAGTTATGAACAGCGATGATTTATTGGGCTCAGTGATGAACAGCGATGATTTATTGGGCTCAGTGATGAACAGCGATGATTTATTGGGCTCAGTGATGAACAGCGATGATTTATTGGGCTGAGTGATGAACAGCGATGATTGATTGGGCTGAGTGAGGAACAGTGATGATTTATTGGGCTGAGTGATGAACAGGGATGATTTATTGGGCTCAGTGATGAGCAGGGATGATTTATTGGGCTCAGTGTTGAGCTGGGATGATTTATTGGGCTCAGGGATGAACAGTGATGATTTATTGGGCTGAGTGATGAACAGCGATGACTTATTGGGCTGAGTGATGAACAGCGAGGATTCATTGGGCTCAGTGAGGAACAGCGATGATTTATTGGGCTGAGTGATGAACAGCGATGATTGATTGGGCTCAGTGAGGAACAGTGATGATTTATTGGGTTGAGTGATGAACAGGGATGATTTATTGGGCTCAGTGATGAGCAGGGATGATTTATTGGGCTCAGTGATGAGCAGGGATGATTTATTGGGCTCAGGGATGAACAGTGATGATTTATTGGGCTGAGTGATGAACAGCGATGACTTATTGGGCTGAGTGATGAACAGCGAGGATTCATTGGGCTCAGTGAGGAACAGCGATGATTTATTGGGCTGAGTGATGAACAGCGATGATTTATTGGGTTGAGTGATGAACAGTGATGATTTATTGGGCTCAGAGATGAACAGCGATGATTTACTGGGCTCAGTGATGAACAGCGATGATTTATTGGGATGAGTGATGAACAGCAATGATTTATTGGGTTGAGTGATGAACAGGGATGATTTATTGGGCTCAGTGATGAGCAGGGATGATTTATTGGGCTCAGTGATGATTTATTGGGCTGAGTGATGAACAGTGATGATTTATTGGGCTGAGTGATGAACAGTGATGATTTATTGGGCTGAGTGATGAACAGTGATGGTTTATTGGGTTGAGTGATGAACAGCGATGATTTATTGGGTTGAGTGATGAACAGTGATGATTTATTGGGCTCAGTGATGAACAGCGATGATATATTGGGCTGAGTGATGAACAGTGATGATTTATTGGGCTCAGTGATGAACAGCGATGATTTATTGGGCTGAGTGATGAACAGTGATGACTTAATGGGTTGAGTGATGAACAGTGATGATTTATTGGGTTGAGTGATGAACAGTGATGATTTATTGGGCTCAGTGATGAAAAGGGATGATTTATTGGGCTCAGTGATGAACAGTGATGATTTATTGGGCTCAGTGATGAACAGCGATGATATATTGGGCTGAGTGATGAACAGCGATGATTTATTGGGTTGAGTGATGAACAGCGATGATTTATTGGGTTGAGTGATGAACAGTGATGATTTATTGGGCTGAGGGATGAACAGTGATGATTTATTGGGATCAGTGATGAACAGCGATGATTTATTGGGCTGAGTGATGAACAGCGATGATTTATTGGGTTGAGTGATGAACAGCGATGATTTATTGGGTTGAGTGATGAACAGTGATGATTTATTGGGCTCAGTGATGAAAAGGGATGATTTATTGGGCTCAGTGATGAACAGTGATGATTTATTGGGCTCAGTGATGAACAGTGATGACTTAATGGGTTGAGTGATGAACAGTGATGATTTATTGGGTTGAGTGATGAACAGTGATGATTTATTGGGCTCAGTGATGAACAGTGATGATTTATTGGGATCAGTGATGAACAGCGATGATTTATTGGGCTGAGTGATGAACAGCGATGATTTATTGGGTTGAGTGATGAACAGCGATGATTTATTGGGTTGAGTGATGAACAGCGATGATTTATTGGGTTGAGTGATGAACAGTGATGATTTATTGGGCTGAGGGATGAACAGTGATGATTTATTGGGCTGAGGGATGAACAGTGATGATTTATTGGGTTGAGTGATGAACAGTGATGATTTATTGGGCTCAGTGATGAACAGCGATGATTTATTGGGTTGAGTGATGAACAGCGATGATTTACTGGGCTCAGTGATGAACAGCGATGATTTATTGGGCTCAGTGATGAACAGCGATGATTTATTGGGTTGAGTGATGAACAGCGATGATTTATTGGGTTGAGTGATGAACAGTGATGATTTATTGGGCTCAGTGATGAACAGCGATGATTTATTGGGCTCAGTGATGAACAGTGATGATTGATTGGGCTCAGTGATGAACAGCGATGATTTATTGGGTTGAGTGATGAACAGTGATGATTTATTGGGCTCAGTGATGAACAGCGATGATTTATTGGGCTGAGTGATGAACATTGATGATTTATTGGGCTCAGTGATGAACAGTGATGATTGATTGGGCTCAGTGATGAACAGCGATGATTTATTGGGTTGAGTGATGAACAGTGATGATTTATTGGGCTCAGTGATGAACAGCGATGATTTATTGGGCTCAGTGATGAACAGTGATGATTGATTGGGCTCAGTGATGAACAGCGATGATTTATTGGGTTGAGTGATGAACAGTGATGATTTATTGGGCTCAGTGATGAACAGCGATGATTTATTGGGCTGAGTGATGAACATTGATGATTTATTGGGCTCAGTGATGAACAGCGATGAATGATTGGGCTCAGTGATGAACAGCGATGATTTATTGGGCTCAGTGATGAACAGCGATGATTTATTGGGCTGAGTGATGAACAGCGATGATTGATTGGGTTGAGTGATGAACAGCGATGATTTATTGGGTTGAGTGATGAACAGCGATGATTTACTGGGCTCAGTTATGAACAGCGATGATTTATTGGGCTCAGTGATGAACAGCGATGATTTATTGGGCTCAGTGATGAACAGCGATGATTTATTGGGCTCAGTGATGAACAGCGATGATTTATTGGGTTGAGTGATGAACAGCGATGAATGATTGGGTTGGGTGATGAACAGCGATGATTGATTGGGCTCAGTGAGGAACAGTGATGATTTATTGGGTCGAGTGATGAACAGGGATGATTTATTGGGTTGAGTGATGAACAGCAATGATTTATTGGGCTCAGTGATGAACAGGGATGATTTATTGGGCTCAGTGATGAACAGTGATGATTTATTGGGCTCAGTGATGAACAGGGATGATTTATTGGGCTCAGTGATGATTTATTGGGCTCAGTGATGAACAGCGATGATTTATTGGGCTGAGTGATGAACAGCGATGATTTATTGGGTTGAGTGATGAACAGGGATGATTTATTGGGCTCAGTGATGAGCAGGGATGATTTATTGGGCTCAGTGATGATTTATTGGGCTGAGTGATGAACAGTGATGATTTATTGGGCTGAGTGATGAACAGTGATGATTTATTGGGCTGAGTGATGAACAGTGATGATTTATTGGGTTGAGTGATGAACAGGGATGATTTATTGGGCTCAGTGATGAGCAGGGATGATTTATTGGGCTCAGTGATGAGCAGGGATGATTTATTGGGCTCAGTGATGAACAGCGATGATTTATTGGGCTGAGTGATGAACAGCGATGATTGATTGGGTTGAGTGATGAACAGCGATGATTTATTGGGTTGAGTGATGAACAGCGATGATTTACTGGGCTCAGTTATGAACAGCGATGATTTATTGGGCTCAGTGATGAACAGCGATGATTTATTGGGCTCAGTGATGAACAGCGATGATTTATTGGGCTCAGTGATGAACAGCGATGATTTATTGGGCTGAGTGATGAACAGCGATGATTGATTGGGCTGAGTGAGGAACAGTGATGATTTATTGGGTTGAGTGATGAACAGGGATGATTTATTGGGCTCAGTGATGAGCAGGGATGATTTATTGGGCTCAGTGATGAGCTGGGATGATTTATTGGGCTCAGGGATGAACAGTGATGATTTATTGGGCTGAGTGATGAACAGCGATGACTTATTGGGCTGAGTGATGAACAGCGAGGATTCATTGGGCTCAGTGAGGAACAGCGATGATTTATTGGGCTGAGTGATGAACAGCGATGATTGATTGGGCTCAGTGAGGAACAGTGATGATTTATTGGGTTGAGTGATGAACAGGGATGATTTATTGGGCTCAGTGATGAGCAGGGATGATTTATTGGGCTCAGTGATGAGCAGGGATGATTTATTGGGCTCAGGGATGAACAGTGATGATTTATTGGGCTGAGTGATGAACAGCGATGACTTATTGGGCTGAGTGATGAACAGCGAGGATTCATTGGGCTCAGTGAGGAACAGCGATGATTTATTGGGCTGAGTGATGAACAGCGATGATTTATTGGGTTGAGTGATGAACAGTGATGATTTATTGGGCTCAGAGAAGAACAGCGATGATTTACTGGGCTCAGTGATGAACAGCGATGATTTATTGGGATGAGTGATGAACAGCAATGATTTATTGGGTTGAGTGATGAACAGGGATGATTTATTGGGCTCAGTGATGAGCAGGGATGATTTATTGGGCTCAGTGATGATTTATTGGGCTGAGTGATGAACAGTGATGATTTATTGGGCTGAGTGATGAATAGTGATGATTTATTGGGCTGAGTGATGAACAGTGATGGTTTATTGGGTTGAGTGATGAACAGCGATGATTTATTGGGTTGAGTGATGAACAGTGATGATTTATTGGGCTCAGTGATGAACAGCGATGATATATTGGGCTGAGTGATGAACAGTGATGATTTATTGGGCTCAGTGATGAACAGCGATGATTTATTGGGCTGAGTGATGAACAGTGATGACTTAATGGGTTGAGTGATGAACAGTGATGATTTATTGGGTTGAGTGATGAACAGTGATGATTTATTGGGCTCAGTGATGAACAGTGATGATTTTTGGGCTCAGTGATGAACAGTGATGATTTATTGGGATCAGTGATGAACAGCGATGATTTATTGGGCTGAGTGATGAACAGCGATGATTTATTGGATTGAGTGATGAACAGCGATGATTTATTGGGTTGAGTGATGAACAGTGATGATTTATTGGGCTCAGTGATGAACAGGGATGATTTATTGGGCTGAGGGATGAACAGTGATGATTTCTTGGGTTGAGTGATGAACAGTGATGATTTATTGGGCTCAGTGATGAACAGCGATGATTTATTGGGTTGAGTGATGAACAGCGATGATTTACTGGGCTCAGTGATGAACAGCGATGATTTATTGGGCTCAGTGATGAACAGGGATGATTTATTGGGCTCAGTGATGATTTATTGGGCTCAGTGATGAACAGCGATGATTTATTGGGTTGAGTGATGAACAGGGATGATTTATTGGGCTCAGTGATGAGCAGGGATGATTTATTGGGCTCAGTGATGATTTATTGGGCTCAGTGATGAACAGCGATGATTTATTGGGCTGAGTGATGAACAGTGATGATTTATTGGGCTGAATGATGAACAGCGATGATTTATTGGGTTGAGTGATGAACAGGGATGATTTATTGGGCTCAGTGATGAGCAGGGATGATTTATTGGGCTCAGTGATGATTTATTGGGCTCAGTGATGAACAGTGATGATTTATTGGGTTGAGTGATGAACAGCGATGATTTATTGGGTTGAGTGATGAACAGTGATGATTTATTGGGCTCAGTGATGAAAAGGGATGATTTATTGGGCTCAGTGATGAACAGTGATGATTTATTGGGCTCAGTGATGAACAGCGATGATATATTGGGCTGAGTGATGAACAGTGATGATTTATTGGGCTCAGTGATGAACAGCGATGATTTATTGGGCTGAGTGATGAACAGTGATGACTTAATGGGTTGAGTGATGAACAGTGATGATTTATTGGGTTGAGTGATGAACAGTGATGATTTATTGGGCTCAGTGATGAACAGTGATGATTTATTGGGCTCAGTGATGAACAGTGATGATTTATTGGGATCAGTGATGAACAGCGATGATTTATTGGGCTGAGTGATGAACAGCGATGATTTATTGGGTTGAGTGATGAACAGCGATGATTTATTGGGTTGAGTGATGAACAGCGATGATTTATTGGGTTGAGTGATGAACAGTGATGATTTATTGGGCTGAGGGATGAACAGTGATGATTTATTGGGTTGAGTGATGAACAGTGATGATTTATTGGGCTCAGTGATGAACAGCGATGATTTATTGGGCTGAGTGATGAACAGCGATGATTTACTGGGCTCAGTGATGAACAGCGATGATTTATTGGGTTGAGTGATGAACAGCGATGATTTATTGGGTTGAGTGATGAACAGCGATGATTTATTGGGCTGAGTGATGAACATTGATGATTTATTGGGCTCAGTGATGAACAGCGATGAATGATTGGGCTCAGTGATGAACAGCGATGATTTATTGGGCTCAGTGATGAACAGCGATGATTTATTGGGCTGAGTGATGAACAGCGATGATTGATTGGGTTGAGTGATGAACAGCGATGATTTATTGGGTTGAGTGATGAACAGCGATGATTTACTGGGCTCAGTTATGAACAGCGATGATTTATTGGGCTCAGTGATGAACAGCGATGATTTATTGGGCTCAGTGATGAACAGCGATGATTTATTGGGCTCAGTGATGAACAGCGATGATTTATTGGGCTGAGTGATGAACAGCGATGATTGATTGGGCTGAGTGAGGAACAGTGATGATTTATTGGGTTGAGTGATGAACAGGGATGATTTATTGGGCTCAGTGATGAGCAGGGATGATTTATTGGGCTCAGTGATGAGCAGGGATGATTTATTGGGCTCAGGGATGAACAGTGATGATTTATTGGGCTGAGTGATGAACAGCGATGATTTATTGGGCTGAGTGATGAACAGCGAGGATTCATTGGGCTCAGTGAGGAACAGCGATGATTTATTGGGCTGAGTGATGAACAGCGATGATTTATTGGGTTGAGTGATGAACAGTGATGATTTATTGGGCTCAGAGATGAACAGCGATGATTTACTGGGCTCAGTGATGAACAGCGATGATTTATTGGGATGAGTGATGAACAGCAATGATTTATTGGGATGAGTGATGAACAGCGATGATTTATTGGGCTGAGTGATGAACAGCGATGATTGATTGGGCTCAGAGAGGAACAGTGATGATTTATTGGGTTGAGTGATGAACAGGGATGATTTATTGGGTTGAGTGATGAACAGCGATGATTTATTGGGCTCAGTGATGAACAGCGATGATTTATTGGGCTCAGTGATGAACAGCGATGATTTATTGGGTTGAGTGATGAACAGCGATGATTGATTGGGCTCAGTGAGGAACAGTGATGATTTATTGGGTTGAGTGATGAACAGTGATGATTTATTGGGCTCAGTGATGAACAGTGATGATTTATTGGGCTCAGTGATGAACAGGGATGATTTATTGGGCTCAGTGATGAACAGTGATAATTTATTGGGCTCAGTGATGAACAGCGATGATTTATTGGGCTCAGTGATGAACAGTGATGATTTATTGGGTTGAGTGATGAACAGTGATGATTTATTGGGTTGAGTGATGAACAGTGATGATTTATTGGGTTGAGTGATGAACAGTCATGATTTACTGGGCTCAGTGATGAACAGGGATGATTTATTGGGCTCAGTGATGAACAGCGATGATTTATTGGGTTGAGTGATGAACAGCGATGATTGATTGGGCTCAGTGAGGAACAGCGATGATTTATTGGGTTGAGTGATGAACAGGGATGAGTTATTGGGCTCAGTGATGAACAGTGATGATTTATTGGGCTCAGTGATGAACAGGGATGATTTATTGGGCTCAGTGATGAACAGTGATAATTTATTGGGCTCAGTGATGAACAGTGATGATTTATTGGGCTCAGTGATGAACAGCGATGATTTATTGGGTTGAGTGATGAACAGTGATGATTTATTGGGCTCAGTGATGAACAGGGATGATTTATTCGGAAGAGTGATGAACAGGGATGATTTATTGGGTTGAGTGATGAACAGTGATGATGTATTGGGCTCAGTGATGAACAGGGATGATTTATTCGGAAGAGTGATGATCGGCGATGATTTATTGGGCTCAGTGATGAACAGCGATGATTTATTGGGCTTAGTGATGAACAGCGATGATTTATTGGGATCAGTGACGATTTATTGGGCTGAGTGATGAACATCGATGATTTATTGGGTTGAGTGATGAACAGCGATGATTTATTGGGCTCCGTGATGAACAGCGATGATTTATTGGGTTGAGTGATGAACAGCGATGATTTATTGGGTTGAGTGATGAACAGTGATGATTTATTGGGCTCAGTGATGAACAGCGATGATTTATTGGGTTGAGTGATGAACAGTGATGATTTATTGGGCTCAGTGATGAACAGCGATGATTTATTGGGCTGAGTGATGAACATTGATGATTTATTGGGCTCAGTGATGAACAGCGATGATTGATTGGGTTGAGTGATGAACAGCGATGATTTATTGGGCTCAGTGATGAACAGCGATGATTTACTGGGCTCAGTTATGAACAGCGATGATTTATTGGGCTCAGTGATGAACAGCGATGATTTATTGGGCTCAGTGATGAACAGCGATGATTTATTGGGCTCAGTGATGAACAGCGATGATTTATTGGGCTGAGTGATGAACAGCGATGATTGATTGGGCTCAGTGAGGAACAGTGATGATTTATTGGGTTGAGTGATGAACAGGGATGATTTATTGGGCTCAGTGATGAGCAGGGATGATTTATTGGGCTCAGGGATGAACAGTGATGATTTATTGGGCTGAGTGATGAACAGCGATGATTTATTGGGCTGAGTGATGAACAGCGAGGATTCATTGGGCTCAGTGAGGAACAGCGATGATTTATTGGGCTGAGTGATGAACAGCGATGATTTATTGGGTTGAGTAATGAACAGTGATGATTTATTGGGCTCAGAGATGAACAGCGATGATTTACTGGGCTCAGTGATGAACAGCGATGATTTATTGGGATGAGTGATGAACAGCAATGATTTATTGGGATGAGTGATGAACAGCGATGATTTATTGGGCTGAGTGATGAACAGCGATGATTGATTGGGCTCAGAGAGGAACAGTGATGATTTATTGGGTTGAGTGATGAACAGGGATGATTTATTGGGTTGAGTGATGAACAGCGATGATTTATTGGGCTCAGTGATGAACAGCGATGATTTATTGGGTTGAGTGATGAACAGCGATGATTGATTGGGCTCAGTGAGGAACAGTGATGATTTATTGGGTTGAGTGATGAACAGGGATGATTTATTGGGCTCAGTGATGAACAGTGATGATTTATTGGGCTCAGTGATGAACAGGGATGATTTATTGGGCTCAGTGATGAACAGTGATAATTTATTGGGCTCAGTGATGAACAGCGATGATTTATTGGGCTCAGTGATGAACAGTGATGGTTTATTGGGTTGAGTGATGAACAGTGATGATTTATTGGGTTGAGTGATGAACAGTGATGATTGATTGGACTCAGTGATGAACAGCGATGATTTATTGGGCTCAGTGATGAACAGTGATGATTTATTGGGCTCAGTGATGAACAGCGATGATTTATTGGGTTGAGTGATGAACAGTGATGATTTATTGGGCTCAGTGATGAACAGTGATGACTTATTAGGATCAGTGATGAACAGCGATGATTTATTGGGTTGAGTGATGAACAGTGATGATTTATTGGGCTCAGTGATGAACAGGGATGATTTATTGGGCTTAGTGATGAACAGCGATGATTTATTGGGCTCAGTGATGAACAGCGATGATTTGTTGGGTTGAGTGATGAACAGCGATGATTTATTGGGTTGAGTGATGAACAGCGATGATTTATTGGGTTGAGTGATGAACAGCGATGATTTGTTGGGCTCAGTGATGAACAGCGATGATTTATTGGGCTGAGTGATGAACAGCGAGGATTGATTGGGCTCAGTGAGGAACAGTGATGATTTATTGGGTTGAGTGATGAACAGCGATGATTTATTTGGCTCAGTGATGAACAGCGATGATTTGTTGGGTTGAGTGATGAACAGCGATGATCTATTGGGTTGAGTGATGAACAGGGATGATTTATTGGGTTGAGTGGTGAACAGCGATGATTTATTGGGCTCAGTGATGAACAGCGATGATTTATTGGGCTGAGTGATGAACAGCGATGATTTATTGGGCTGAGTGATGAACAGCGAGGATTTATTGGGCTCAGTGATGAACAGCAATGATTTATTGGGTTGAGTGATGAACAGCGATGATTTATTGGGCTCAGTGATGAACAGCGATGATTTATTGGGCTGAGTGATGAACAGCGAGGATTGATTGGGCTCAGTGAGGAACAGTGATGATTTATTGGGTTGAGTGATGAACAGGGATGATTTATTGGGTTGAGTGATGAACAGCGATGATTTATTGGGCTCAGTGATGAACAGCGATGATTTATTGGACTGAGTGATGAACAGCGATGATTTATTGGGATGAGTGATGAACAGCGATGATTTATTGGGCTCAGTGATGAACAGCGATGATTTATTGGGCTGAGTGATGAACAGCGATGATTTATTGGGTTGAGTGATGAACAGCGATGAATGATTGGGTTGGGTGATGAACAGCGATGATTGATTGGGCTCAGTGAGGAACAGTGATGATTTATTGGGTCGAGTGATGAACAGGGATGATTTATTGGGTTGAGTGATGAACAGCAATGATTTATTGGGCTCAGTGATGAACAGGGATGATTTATTGGGCTCAGTGATGAACAGTGATGATTTATTGGGCTCAGTGATGAACAGGGATGATTTATTGGGCTCAGTGATGATTTATTGGGCTCAGTGATGAACAGCGATGATTTATTGGGCTGAGTGATGAACAGCGATGATTTATTGGGTTGAGTGATGAACAGGGATGATTTATTGGGCTCAGTGATGAGCAGGGATGATTTATTGGGCTCAGTGATGATTTATTGGGCTGAGTGATGAACAGTGATGATTTATTGGGCTGAGTGATGAACAGTGATGATTTATTGGGCTGAGTGATGAACAGTGATGGTTTACTGGGTTGAGTGATGAACAGCGATGATTTATTGGGTTGAGTGATGAACAGTGATGATTTATTGGGCTCAGTGATGAACAGCGATGATATATTGGGCTGAGTGATGAACAGTGATGATTTATTGGGCTCAGTGATGAACAGCGATGATTTATTGGGCTGAGTGATGAACAGTGATGACTTAATGGGTTGAGTGATGAACAGTGATGATTTATTGGGTTGAGTGATGAACAGTGATGATTTATTGGGCTCAGTGATGAACAGGGATGATTTATTGGGCTCAGTGATGATTTATTGGGCTCAGTGATGAACAGCGATGATTTATTGGGCTGAGTGATGAACAGCGATGATTTATTGGGTTGAGTGATGAACAGGGATGATTTATTGGGCTCAGTGATGAGCAGGGATGATTTATTGGGCTCAGTGATGATTTATTGGGCTGAGTGATGAACAGTGATGATTTATTGGGCTGAGTGATGAACAGTGATGATTTATTGGATTGAGTGATGAACAGCGATGATTTATTGGGTTGAGTGATGAACAGGGATGATTTATTGGGCTCAGTGATGATTTATTGGGCTCAGTGATGAACAGCGATGATTTATTGGGCTGAGTGATGAACAGCGATGATTTATTGGGTTGAGTGATGAACAGGGATGATTTATTGGGCTCAGTGATGAGCAGGGATGATTTATTGGGCTCAGTGATGATTTATTGGGCTGAGTGATGAACAGTGATGATTTATTGGGCTGAGTGATGAACAGTGATGATTTATTGGATTGAGTGATGAACAGCGATGATTTATTGGGTTGAGTGATGAACAGGGATGATTTATTGGGCTGAGGGATGAACAGTGATGATTTATTGGGCTCAGTGAGGAACAGTGATGATTTAATGGGTTGAGTGATGAACAGGGATGATTTATTGGGTTGAGTGATGAACAGCGATGATTTATTGGGTTGAGTGATGAACAGTGATGATTTATTGGGCTCAGTGATGAACAGCGATGATTTATTGGGTTGAGTGATGAACAGCGATGATTTATTGGGTTGAGTGATGAACAGTGATGATTTATTGGGCTCAGTGATGAACAGCGATGATTTATTGGGCTGAGTGATGAACAGCGATGATTTATTGGGCTGAGTGATGAACAGTGATGATTGATTGGGCTCAGTGATGAACAGCGATGATTTATTGGGTTGAGTGATGAACAGTGATGATTTATTGGGCTCAGTGATGAACAGGGATGATTTATTGGGCTCAGTGATGAACAGGGATGATTTATTGGGCTCAGTGATGATTTATTGGGCTCAGTGATGAACAGTGATGATTTATTGGGCTGAATGATGAACAGCGATGATTTATTGGGTTGAGTGATGAACAGGGATGATTTATTGGGCTCAGTGATGAGCAGGGATGATTTATTGGGCTCAGTGATGATTTATTGGGCTCAGTGATGAACAGCGATGATTTATTGGGCTGAGTGATGAACAGTGATGATTTATTGGGCTGAATGATGAACAGCGATGATTTATTGGGTTGAGTGATGAACAGGGATGATTTATTGGGCTCAGTGATGAGCAGGGATGATTTATTGGGATCAGTGATGATTTATTGGGCTCAGTGATGAACAGTGATGATTTATTGGGTTGAGTGATGAACAGCGATGATTTATTGGGTTGAGTGATGAACAGTGATGATATATTGGGCTCAGTGATGAACAGCGATGATTTATTGGGCTGAGTGATGAACAGTGATGACTTAATGGGTTGAGTGATGAACAGTGATGATTTATTGGGTTGAGTGATGAACAGTGATGATTTATTGGGCTCAGTGATGAACAGTGATGATTTATTGGGCTCAGTGATGAACAGTGATTATTTATTGGGATCAGTGATGAACAGCGATGATTTATTGGGCTGAGTGATGAACAGCGATGATTTATTGGGTTGAGTGATGAACAGTGATGATTTATTGGGCTGAGGGATGAACAGTGATGATTTATTGGGCTGAGGGATGAACAGTGATGATTTATTGGGTTGAGTGATGAACAGTGATGATTTATTGGGCTCAGTGATGAACAGCGATGATTTATTGGGTTGAGTGATGAACAGCGATGATTTACTGGGCTCAGTGATGAACAGCGATGATTTATTGGGCTCAGTGATGAACAGCGATGATTTATTGGGTTGAGTGATGAACAGCGATGATTTATTGGGTTGAGTGATGAACAGTGATGATTTATTGGGCTCAGTGATGAACAGCGATGATTTATTGGGCTCAGTGATGAACAGTGATGATTGATTGGGCTCAGTGATGAACAGCGATGATTTATTGGGTTGAGTGATGAACAGTGATGATTTATTGGGCTCAGTGATGAACAGCGATGATTTATTGGGCTGAGTGATGAACATTGATGATTTATTGGGCTCAGTGATGAACAGCGATGAATGATTGGGCTCAGTGATGAACAGCGATGATTTATTGGGCTCAGTGATGAACAGCGATGATTTATTGGGCTGAGTGATGAACAGCGATGATTGATTGGGTTGAGTGATGAACAGCGATGATTTATTGGGTTGAGTGATGAACAGCGATGATTTACTGGGCTCAGTTATGAACAGCGATGATTTATTGGGCTCAGTGATGAACAGCGATGATTTATTGGGCTCAGTGATGAACAGCGATGATTTATTGGGTTGAGTGATGAACAGCGATGATTTATTGGGTTGAGTGATGAACAGGGATGATTTATTGGGCTCAGTGATGAGCAGGGATGATTTATTGGGCTCAGTGATGAGCAGGGATGATTTATTGGGCTCAGGGATGAACAGTGATGATTTATTGGGCTGAGTGATGAACAGCGATGATTTATTGGGCTGAGTGATGAACAGCGAGGATTCATTGGGCTCAGTGAGGAACAGCGATGATTTATTGGGCTGAGTGATGAACAGCGATGATTTATTGGGTTGAGTGATGAACAGTGATGATTTATTGGGCAGAGATGAACAGCGATGATTTACTGGGCTCAGTGATGAACAGCGATGATTTATTGGGCTGAGTGATGAACAGCGATGATTGATTGGGTTGAGTGATGAACAGCGATGATTTATTGGGTTGAGTGATGAACAGCGATGATTTACTGGGCTCAGTTATGAACAGCGATGATTTATTGGGCTCAGTGATGAACAGCGATGATTTATTGGGCTCAGTGATGAACAGCGATGATTTATTGGGCTCAGTGATGAACAGCGATGATTTATTGGGCTGAGTGATGAACAGCGATGATTGATTGGGCTGAGTGAGGAACAGTGATGATTTATTGGGTTGAGTGATGAACAGGGATGATTTATTGGGCTCAGTGATGAGCAGGGATGATTTATTGGGCTCAGTGATGAGCAGGGATGATTTATTGGGCTCAGGGATGAACAGTGATGATTTATTGGGCTGAGTGATGAACAGCGATGATTTATTGGGCTGAGTGATGAACAGCGAGGATTCATTGGGCTCAGTGAGGAACAGCGATGATTTATTGGGCTGAGTGATGAACTGCGATGATTTATTGGGTTGAGTGATGAACAGTGATGATTTATTGGGCTCAGAGATGAACAGCGATGATTTACTGGGCTCAGTGATGAACAGCGATGATTTATTGGGATGAGTGATGAACAGCAATGATTTATTGGGATGAGTGATGAACAGCGATGATTTATTGGGCTGAGTGATGAACAGCGATGATTGATTGGGCTCAGAGAGGAACAGTGATGATTTATTGGGTTGAGTGATGAACAGGGCTGATTTATTGGGTTGAGTGATGAACAGCGATGATTTATTGGGCTCAGTGATGAACAGCGATGATTTATTGGGCTCAGTGATGAACAGCGATGATTTATTGGGTTGAGTGATGAACAGCGATGATTGATTGGGCTCAGTGAGGAACAGTGATGATTTATTGGGTTGAGTGATGAACAGGGATGATTTATTGGGCTCAGTGATGAACAGTGATGATTTATTGGGCTCAGTGATGAACAGGGATGATTTATTGGGCTCAGTGATGAACAGTGATAATTTATTGGGCTCAGTGATGAACAGCGATGATTTATTGGGCTCAGTGATGAACAGTGATGATTTATTGGGTTGAGTGATGAACAGTGATGATTTATTGGGTTGAGTGATGAACAGTGATGATTTACTGGGCTCAGTGATGAACAGGGATGATTTATTGGGCTCAGTGATGAACAGGGATGATTTATTGGGTTGAGTGATGAACAGTGATGATTGATTGGACTCAGTGATGAACAGCGATGATTTATTGGGCTCAGTGATGAACAGTGATGATTTACTGGGCTCAGTGATGAACAGCGATGATTTATTGGGTTGAGTGATGAACAGTGATGATTTATTGTGCTCAGTGATGAACAGTGATGACTTATTAGGATCAGTGATGAACAGCGATGATTTATTGGGTTGAGTGATGAACAGTGATGATTTATTGGGCTCAGTGATGAACAGCGATGATTTCTTGGGCTTAGTGATGAACAGCGATGATTTATTGGGATCAGTGACGATTTATTGGGCTGAGTGATGAACATCGATGATTTATTGGGTTGAGTGATGAACAGCGATGATTTATTGGGCTCCGTGATGAACAGCGATGATTTATTGGGCTCCGTGATGAACAGCGATGATTTATTGGGCTCAGTGATGAACAGCGATGATTTATTGGGCTCAGTGATGAATAGCGATGATTTATTGGGCTCAGTGATGAACAGCGATGATTTATTGGGTTGAGTGATGAACAGTGATGATTGATTGGGCTCAGTGAGGAACAGTGATGATTTAATGGGTTGAGTGATGAACAGGGATGATTTATTGGGTTGAGTGATGAACAGTGATGATTGATTGGGCTCAGTGAGGAACAGTGATGATTTATTGGGTTGAGTGATAAACAGGGATGATTTATTGGGTTGAGTGATGAACAGCGATGATTTACTGGGCTCAGT
Source organism: Chiloscyllium punctatum (assembly GCF_047496795.1). NCBI lineage: Eukaryota > Metazoa > Chordata > Chondrichthyes > Orectolobiformes > Hemiscylliidae > Chiloscyllium > Chiloscyllium punctatum. Next base: position 44,432,810 of record NC_092785.1, read on the forward strand.
TATGAACAGCGATGCTTTATTGGGCTCAGTGATGAACAGCGATGATTTATTGGGCTCAGTGATGAACAGCGATGATTTATTGGGCTGAGTGATGAACAGCGATGATTGATTTGGCTCAGTGAGGAACAGTGATGATTTATTGGGTTGTGTGATGAACAGGGATGATTTATTGGGTTGAGTGATGAACAGCGATGATTTATTGGGCTCAGTGATGAACAGGGATGATTTATTGGGTTGAGTGATGAACAGCGATGATTTATTGGGCTCAGTGATGAGCAGGGATGATTTATTGGGCTCAGTGATGAGCAGCGATGATTTATTGGGCTCGGTGATGAACAGTGATGATTTATTGGGCTGAGTGATGAACAGCGATGATTGATTGGGCTCAGTGAGGAACAGTGATGATTTATTGGGTTGTGTGATGAACAGGGATGATTTATTGGGTTGAGTGATGAACAGCGATGATTTATTGGGCTCAGTGATGAACAGGGATGATTTATTGGGTTGAGTGATGAACAGCGATGATTTATTGGGCTCAGTGATGAGCAGGGATGATTTATTGGGCTCAGTGATGAGCAGCGATGATTTATTGGGCTCGGTGATGAACAGTGATGATTTATTGGGCTCAGTGATGAACAGTGATGATTTATTGGGTTGAGTGATGAACAGCGATGATTTATTGGGCTGAGTGATGAACAGTGATGATTGATTGGGCTCAGTGAGGAACAGTGATGATTTATTGGGTTGAGTGATGAACAGGGATGATTTATTGGGTTGAGTGATGAACAGCGATGATTTACTGGGCTCAGTTATGAACAGCGATGATTTATTGGGCTCAGTGATGAACAGCGATGATTTATTGGGCTCAGTGATGAACAGCGATGATGTATTGGGCTGAGTGATGAACAGCGATGATTGATTGGGCTCAGTGAGGAACAGTGATGATTTATTGGGTTGTGTGATGAACAGGGATGATTTATTGGGTTGAGTGATGAACAGCGATGATTTATTGGGCTCAGTGATGAACAGGGATGATTTATTGGGTTGAGTGATGAACAACGATGATTTATTGGGCTCAGTGATGAGCAGGGATGATTTATTGGGCTCAATGATGAGCAGCGATGATTTATTGGGCTCAGTGATGAACAGTGATGATTGATTGGGCTCAGTGATGAACAGCGATGATTTATTGGGTTGAGTGATGAACAGTGATGATTTATTGGGCTCAGTGATGAACAGCGATGATATATTGGGCTGAGTGATGAACAGTGATGATTTATTGGGCTCAGTGATGAACAGTGATGATTTATTGGGCTCAGTGATGAAAAGGGATGATTTATTGGGCTCAGTGATGAACAGTGATGATTTATTGGGCTCAGTGATGAACAGCGAAGATATATTGGGCTGAGTGATGAACAGCGATGATTTATTGGGTTGAGTGATGAACAGCGATGATTTATTGGGTTGAGTGATGAACAGTGATGATTTATTGGGCTGAGGGATGAACAGTGATGATTTATTGGGATCAGTGATGAACAGCGATGATTTATTGGGCTGAGCGATGAACAGCGATGATTTATTGGGTTGAGTGATGAACAGCGATGATTTATTGGGTTGAGTGATGAACAGTGATGATTTATTGGGCTCAGTGATGAAAAGGGATGATTTATTGGGCTCAGTGATGAACAGTGATGATTTATTGGGCTCAGTGATGAACAGTGATGACTTAATGGGTTGAGTGATGAACAGTGATGATTTATTGGGTTGAGTGATGAACAGTGATGATTTATTGGGCTCAGTGATGAACAGTGATGATTTATTGGGATCAGTGATGAACAGCGATGATTTATTGGGCTGAGTGATGAACAGCGATGATTTATTGGGTTGAGTGATGAACAGCGATGATTTATTGGGTTGAGTGATGAACAGCGATGATTTATTGGGTTGAGTGATGAACAGTGATGATTTATTGGGCTGAGGGATGAACAGTGATGATTTATTGGGCTGAGGGATGAACAGTGATGATTTATTGGGTTGAGTGATGAACAGTGATGATTTATTGGGCTCAGTGATGAACAGCGATGATTTATTGGGTTGAGTGATGAACAGCGATGATTTACTGGGCTCAGTGATGAACAGCGATGATTTATTGGGCTCAGTGATGAACAGCGATGATTTATTGGGTTGAGTGATGAACAGCGATGATTTATTGGGTTGAGTGATGAACAGTGATGATTTATTGGGCTCAGTGATGAACAGCGATGATTTATTGGGCTCAGTGATGAACAGTGATGATTGATTGGGCTCAGTGATGAACAGCGATGATTTATTGGGTTGAGTGATGAACAGTGATGATTTATTGGGCTCAGTGATGAACAGCGATGATTTATTGGGCTGAGTGATGAACATTGATGATTTATTGGGCTCAGTGATGAACAGCGATGAATGATTGGGCTCAGTGATGAACAGCGATGATTTATTGGGCTCAGTGATGAACAGCGATGATTTATTGGGCTGAGTGATGAACAGCGATGATTGATTGGGTTGAGTGATGAACAGCGATGATTTATTGGGTTGAGTGATGAACAGCGATGATTTACTGGGCTCAGTTATGAACAGCGATGATTTATTGGGCTCAGTGATGAACAGCGATGATTTATTGGGCTCAGTGATGAACAGCGATGATTTATTGGGCTCAGTGATGAACAGCGATGATTTATTGGGTTGAGTGATGAACAGCGATGAATGATTGGGTTGGGTGATGAACAGCGATGATTGATTGGGCTCAGTGAGGAACAGTGATGATTTATTGTGTCGAGTGATGAACAGGGATGATTTATTGGGTTGAGTGATGAACAGCAATGATTTATTGGGCTCAGTGATGAACAGGGATGATTTATTGGGCTCAGTGATGAACAGTGATGATTTATTGGGCTCAGTGATGAACAGGGATGATTTATTGGGCTCAGTGATGATTTATTGGGCTCAGTGATGAACAGCGATGATTTATTGGGCTGAGTGATGAACAGCGATGATTTATTGGGTTGAGTGATGAACAGGGATGATTTATTGGGCTCAGTGATGAGCAGGGATGATTTATTGGGCTCAGTGATGATTTATTGGGCTGAGTGATGAACAGTGATGATTTATTGGGCTGAGTGATGAACAGTGATGATTTATTGGGCTGAGTGATGAACAGTGATGATTTATTGGGTTGAGTGATGAACAGGGATGATTTATTGGGCTCAGTGATGAGCAGGGATGATTTATTGGGCTCAGTGATGAACAGTGATGATTTATTGGGTTGAGTGATGAACAGCGATGATTTATTGGGCTGAGTGATGAACAGTGATGATTGATTGGGCTCAGTGAGGAACAGTGATGATTTATTGGGTTGAGTGATGAACAGGGATGATTTATTGGGTTGAGTGATGAACAGCGATGATTTACTGGGCTCAGTTATGAACAGCGATGATTTATTGGGCTCAGTGATGAACAGCGATGATTTATTGGGCTCAGTGATGAACAGCGATGATGTATTGGGCTGAGTGATGAACAGCGATGATTGATTGGGCTCAGTGAGGAACAGTGATGATTTATTGGGCTGAGTGATGAACAGGGATGATTTATTGGGCTCAGTGATGAGCAGGGATGATTTATTGGGCTCAGTGTTGAGCTGGGATGATTTATTGGGCTCAGGGATGAACAGTGATGATTTATTGGGCTGAGTGATGAACAGCGATGACTTATTGGGCTGAGTGATGAACAGCGAGGATTCATTGGGCTCAGTGAGGAACAGCGATGATTTATTGGGCTGAGTGATGAACAGCGATGATTGATTGGGCTCAGTGAGGAACAGTGATGATTTATTGGGTTGAGTGATGAACAGGGATGATTTATTGGGCTCAGTGATGAGCAGGGATGATTTATTGGGCTCAGTGATGAGCAGGGATGATTTATTGGGCTCAGGGATGAACAGTGATGATTTATTGGGCTGAGTGATGAACAGCGATGACTTATTGGGCTGAGTGATGAACAGCGAGGATTCATTGGGCTCAGTGAGGAACAGCGATGATTTATTGGGCTGAGTGATGAACAGCGATGATTTATTGGGTTGAGTGATGAACAGTGATGATTTATTGGGCTCAGAGATGAACAGCGATGATTTACTGGGCTCAGTGATGAACAGCGATGATTTATTGGGATGAGTGATGAACAGCAATGATTTATTGGGTTGAGTGATGAACAGGGATGATTTATTGGGCTCAGTGATGAGCAGGGATGATTTATTGGGCTCAGTGATGATTTATTGGGCTGAGTGATGAACAGTGATGATTTATTGGGCTGAGTGATGAACAGTGATGATTTATTGGGCTGAGTGATGAACAGTGATGGTTTATTGGGTTGAGTGATGAACAGCGATGATTTATTGGGTTGAGTGATGAACAGTGATGATTTATTGGGCTCAGTGATGAACAGCGATGATATATTGGGCTGAGTGATGAACAGTGATGATTTATTGGGCTCAGTGATGAACAGCGATGATTTATTGGGCTGAGTGATGAACAGTGATGACTTAATGGGTTGAGTGATGAACAGTGATGATTTATTGGGTTGAGTGATGAACAGTGATGATTTATTGGGCTCAGTGATGAACAGTGATGATTTTTGGGCTCAGTGATGAACAGTGATGATTTATTGGGATCAGTGATGAACAGCGATGATTTATTGGGCTGAGTGATGAACAGCGATGATTTATTGGATTGAGTGATGAACAGCGATGATTTATTGGGTTGAGTGATGAACAGTGATGATTTATTGGGCTCAGTGATGAACAGGGATGATTTATTGGGCTGAGGGATGAACAGTGATGATTTATTGGGTTGAGTGATGAACAGTGATGATTTATTGGGCTCAGTGATGAACAGCGATGATTTATTGGGTTGAGTGATGAACAGCGATGATTTACTGGGCTCAGTGATGAACAGCGATGATTTATTGGGCTCAGTGATGAACAGGGATGATTTATTGAGCTCAGTGATGATTTATTGGGCTCAGTGATGAACAGTGATGATTTATTGGGCTGAATGATGAACAGCGATGATTTATTGGGTTGAGTGATGAACAGGGATGATTTATTGGGCTCAGTGATGAGCAGGGATGATTTATTGGGCTCAGTGATGATTTATTGGGCTCAGTGATGAACAGCGATGATTTATTGGGCTGAGTGATGAACAGTGATGATTTATTGGGCTGAATGATGAACAGCGATGATTTATTGGGTTGAGTGATGAACAGGGATGATTTATTGGGCTCAGTGATGAGCAGGGATGATTTATTGGGCTCAGTGATGATTTATTGGGCTCAGTGATGAACAGTGATGATTTATTGGGTTGAGTGATGAACAGCGATGATTTATTGGGTTGAGTGATGAACAGTGATGATTTATTGGGCTCAGTGATGAAAAGGGATGATTTATTGGGCTCAGTGATGAACAGTGATGATTTATTGGGCTCAGTGATGAACAGCGATGATATATTGGGCTGAGTGATGAACAGTGATGATTTATTGGGCTCAGTGATGAACAGCGATGATTTATTGGGCTGAGTGATGAACAGTGATGACTTAATGGGTTGAGTGATGAACAGTGATGATTTATTGGGTTGAGTGATGAACAGTGATGATTTATTGGGCTCAGTGATGAACAGTGATGATTTATTGGGCTCAGTGATGAACAGTGATGATTTATTGGGATCAGTGATGAACAGCGATGATTTATTGGGCTGAGTGATGAACAGCGATGATTTATTGGGTTGAGTGATGAACAGCGATGATTTATTGGGTTGAGTGATGAACAGCGATGATTTATTGGGTTGAGTGATGAACAGTGATGATTTATTGGGCTGAGGGATGAACAGTGATGATTTATTGGGTTGAGTGATGAACAGTGATGATTTATTGGGCTCAGTGATGAACAGCGATGATTTATTGGGTTGAGTGATGAACAGCGATGATTTACTGGGCTCAGTGATGAACAGCGATGATTTATTGGGCTCAGTGATGAACAGCGATGATTTATTGGGTTGAGTGATGAACAGCGATGATTTATTGGGTTGAGTGATGAACAGTGATGATTTATTGGGCTCAGTGATGAACAGCGATGATTTATTGGGCTCAGTGATGAACAGTGATGATTGATTGGGCTCAGTGATGAACAGCGATGATTTATTGGGTTGAGTGATGAACAGTGATGATTTATTGGGCTCAGTGATGAACAGCGATGATTTATTGGGCTGAGTGATGAACATTGATGATTTATTGGGCTCAGTGATGAACAGCGATGAATGATTGGGCTCAGTGATGAACAGCGATGATTTATTGGGCTGAGTGATGAACAGCGATGATTGATTGGGTTGAGTGATGAACAGTGATGATTTATTGTGCTCAGTGATGAACAGTGATGACTTATTAGGATCAGTGATGAACAGCGATGATTTATTGGGTTGAGTGATGATCGGCGATGATTTATTGGGCTCAGTGATGAACAGCGATGATTTATTGGGCTTAGTGATGAACAGCGATGATTTATTGGGATCAGTGACGATTTATTGGGCTGAGTGATGAACATCGATGATTTATTGGGTTGAGTGATGAACAGCGATGATTTATTGGGCTCCGTGATGAACAGCGATGATTTATTGGGCTCCGTGATGAACAGCGATGATTTATTGGGCTCAGTGATGAACAGCGATGATTTATTGGGCTCAGTGATGAACAGGGATGATTTATTGGGTTGAGTGATGAACAGTGATGATTGATTGGGCTCAGTGAGGAACAGTGATGATTTATTGGGTTGAGTGATAAACAGGGATGATTTATTGGGTTGAGTGATGAACAGCGATGATTTACTGGGCTCAGTTATGAACAGCGATGCTTTATTGGGCTCAGTGATGAACAGGGATGATTTATTGGGTTGAGTGATGAACAACGATGATTTATTGGGCTCAGTGATGAGCAGGGATGATTTATTGGGCTCAATGATGAGCAGCGATGATTTATTGGGCTCAGTGATGAACAGTGATGATTGATTGGGCTCAGTGATGAACAGCGATGATTTATTGGGTTGAGTGATGAACAGTGATGATTTATTGGGCTCAGTGATGAACAGCGATGATATATTGGGCTGAGTGATGAACAGTGATGATTTATTGGGCTCAGTGATGAACAGGGATGATTTATTGGGCTGAGTGATGAACAGCGATGATTGATTGGGCTCAGTGAGGAACAGTGATGATTTATTGGGTTGTGTGATGAACAGCGATGATTGATTGGGCTCAGTGAGGAACAGTGATGATTTATTGGGTTGTGTGATGAACAGGGATGATTTATTGGGTTGAGTGATGAACAGCGATGATTTATTGGGCTCAGTGATGAACAGGGATGATTTATTGGGTTGAGTGATGAACAACGATGATTTATTGGGCTCAGTGATGAGCAGGGATGATTTATTGGGCTCAATGATGAGCAGCGATGATTTATTGGGCTCAGTGATGAACAGTGATGATTGATTGGGCTCAGTGATGAACAGCGATGATTTATTGGGTTGAGTGATGAACAGTGATGATTTATTGGGCTCAGTGATGAACAGCGATGATATATTGGGCTGAGTGATGAACAGTGATGATTTATTGGGCTCAGTGATGAACAGTGATGATTTATTGGGCTCAGTGATGAAAAGGGATGATTTATTGGGCTCAGTGATGAACAGTGATGATTTATTGGGCTCAGTGATGAACAGCGATGATATATTGGGCTGAGTGATGAACAGCGATGATTTATTGGGTTGAGTGATGAACAGCGATGATTTATTGGGTTGAGTGATGAACAGTGATGATTTATTGGGCTGAGGGATGAACAGTGATGATTTATTGGGATCAGTGATGAACAGCGATGATTTATTGGGCTGAGTGATGAACAGCGATGATTTATTGGGTTGAGTGATGAACAGCGATGATTTATTGGGTTGAGTGATGAACAGTGATGATTTATTGGGCTCAGTGATGAAAAGGGATGATTTATTGGGCTCAGTGATGAACAGTGATGATTTATTGGGCTCAGTGATGAACAGTGATGACTTAATGGGTTGAGTGATGAACAGTGATGATTTATTGGGTTGAGTGATGAACAGTGATGATTTATTGGGCTCAGTGATGAACAGTGATGATTTATTGGGATCAGTGATGAACAGCGATGATTTATTGGGCTGAGTGATGAACAGCGATGATTTATTGGGTTGAGTGATGAACAGCGATGATTTATTGGGTTGAGTGATGAACAGCGATGATTTATTGGGTTGAGTGATGAACAGTGATGATTTATTGGGCTGAGGGATGAACAGTGATGATTTATTGGGCTGAGGGATGAACAGTGATGATTTATTGGGTTGAGTGATGAACAGTGATGATTTATTGGGCTCAGTGATGAACAGCGATGATTTATTGGGTTGAGTGATGAACAGCGATGATTTACTGGGCTCAGTGATGAACAGCGATGATTTATTGGGCTCAGTGATGAACAGCGATGATTTATTGGGTTGAGTGATGAACAGCGATGATTTATTGGGTTGAGTGATGAACAGTGATGATTTATTGGGCTCAGTGATGAACAGCGATGATTTATTGGGCTCAGTGATGAACAGTGATGATTGATTGGGCTCAGTGATGAACAGCGATGATTTATTGGGTTGAGTGATGAACAGTGATGATTTATTGGGCTCAGTGATGAACAGCGATGATTTATTGGGCTGAGTGATGAACATTGATGATTTATTGGGCTCAGTGATGAACAGCGATGAATGATTGGGCTCAGTGATGAACAGCGATGATTTATTGGGCTCAGTGATGAACAGCGATGATTTATTGGGCTGAGTGATGAACAGCGATGATTGATTGGGTTGAGTGATGAACAGCGATGATTTATTGGGTTGAGTGATGAACAGCGATGATTTACTGGGCTCAGTTATGAACAGCGATGATTTATTGGGCTCAGTGATGAACAGCGATGATTTATTGGGCTCAGTGATGAACAGCGATGATTTATTGGGCTCAGTGATGAACAGCGATGATTTATTGGGTTGAGTGATGAACAGCGATGAATGATTGGGTTGGGTGATGAACAGCGATGATTGATTGGGCTCAGTGAGGAACAGTGATGATTTATTGGGTCGAGTGATGAACAGGGATGATTTATTGGGTTGAGTGATGAACAGCAATGATTTATTGGGCTCAGTGATGAACAGGGATGATTTATTGGGCTCAGTGATGAACAGTGATGATTTATTGGGCTCAGTGATGAACAGGGATGATTTATTGGGCTCAGTGATGATTTATTGGGCTCAGTGATGAACAGCGATGATTTATTGGGCTGAGTGATGAACAGCGATGATTTATTGGGTTGAGTGATGAACAGGGATGATTTATTGGGCTCAGTGATGAGCAGGGATGATTTATTGGGCTCAGTGATGATTTATTGGGCTGAGTGATGAACAGTGATGATTTATTGGGCTGAGTGATGAACAGTGATGATTTATTGGGCTGAGTGATGAACAGTGATGATTTATTGGGTTGAGTGATGAACAGGGATGATTTATTGGGCTCAGTGATGAGCAGGGATGATTTATTGGGCTCAGTGATGAGCAGGGATGATTTATTGGGCTCAGTGATGAACAGCGATGATTTATTGGGCTGAGTGATGAACAGCGATGATTGATTGGGTTGAGTGATGAACAGCGATGATTTATTGGGTTGAGTGATGAACAGCGATGATTTACTGGGCTCAGTTATGAACAGCGATGATTTATTGGGCTCAGTGATGAACAGCGATGATTTATTGGGCTCAGTGATGAACAGCGATGATTTATTGGGCTCAGTGATGAACAGCGATGATTTATTGGGCTGAGTGATGAACAGCGATGATTGATTGGGCTGAGTGAGGAACAGTGATGATTTATTGGGTTGAGTGATGAACAGGGATGATTTATTGGGCTCAGTGATGAGCAGGGATGATTTATTGGGCTCAGTGATGAGCTGGGATGATTTATTGGGCTCAGGGATGAACAGTGATGATTTATTGGGCTGAGTGATGAACAGCGATGACTTATTGGGCTGAGTGATGAACAGCGAGGATTCATTGGGCTCAGTGAGGAACAGCGATGATTTATTGGGCTGAGTGATGAACAGCGATGATTGATTGGGCTCAGTGAGGAACAGTGATGATTTATTGGGTTGAGTGATGAACAGGGATGATTTATTGGGCTCAGTGATGAGCAGGGATGATTTATTGGGCTCAGTGATGAGCAGGGATGATTTATTGGGCTCAGGGATGAACAGTGATGATTTATTGGGCTGAGTGATGAACAGCGATGACTTATTGGGCTGAGTGATGAACAGCGAGGATTCATTGGGTTGAGTGATGAACAGTGATGATTTATTGGGCTCAGAGAAGAACAGCGATGATTTACTGGGCTCAGTGATGAACAGCGATGATTTATTGGGATGAGTGATGAACAGCAATGATTTATTGGGTTGAGTGATGAACAGGGATGATTTATTGGGCTCAGTGATGAGCAGGGATGATTTATGGGGCTCAGTGATGATTTATTGGGCTGAGTGATGAACAGTGATGATTTATTGGGCTGAGTGATGAATAGTGATGATTTATTGGGCTGAGTGATGAACAGTGATGGTTTATTGGGTTGAGTGATGAACAGCGATGATTTATTGGGTTGAGTGATGAACAGTGATGATTTATTGGGCTCAGTGATGAACAGCGATGATATATTGGGCTGAGTGATGAACAGTGATGATTTATTGGGCTCAGTGATGAACAGCGATGATTTATTGGGCTGAGTGATGAACAGTGATGACTTAATGGGTTGAGTGATGAACAGTGATGATTTATTGGGTTGAGTGATGAACAGTGATGATTTATTGGGCTCAGTGATGAACAGTGATGATTTTTGGGCTCAGTGATGAACAGTGATGATTTATTGGGATCAGTGATGAACAGCGATGATTTATTGGGCTGAGTGATGAACAGCGATGATTTATTGGATTGAGTGATGAACAGCGATGATTTATTGGGTTGAGTGATGAACAGTGATGATTTATTGGGCTCAGTGATGAACAGGGATGATTTATTGGGCTGAGGGATGAACAGTGATGATTTCTTGGGTTGAGTGATGAACAGTGATGATTTATTGGGCTCAGTGATGAACAGCGATGATTTATTGGGTTGAGTGATGAACAGCGATGATTTACTGGGCTCAGTGATGAACAGCGATGATTTATTGGGCTCAGTGATGAACAGGGATGATTTATTGGGCTCAGTGATGATTTATTGGGCTCAGTGATGAACAGCGATGATTTATTGGGTTGAGTGATGAACAGGGATGATTTATTGGGCTCAGTGATGAGCAGGGATGATTTATTGGGCTCAGTGATGATTTATTGGGCTCAGTGATGAACAGCGATGATTTATTGGGCTGAGTGATGAACAGTGATGATTTATTGGGCTGAATGATGAACAGCGATGATTTATTGGGTTGAGTGATGAACAGGGATGATTTATTGGGCTCAGTGATGTGCAGGGATGATTTATTGGGCTCAGTGATGATTTATTGGGCTCAGTGATGAACAGTGATGATTTATTGGGTTGAGTGATGAACAGCGATGATTTATTGGGTTGAGTGATGAACAGTGATGATTTATTGGGCTCAGTGATGAAAAGGGATGATTTATTGGGCTCAGTGATGAACAGTGATGATTTATTGGGCTCAGTGATGAACAGCGATGATATATTGGGCTGAGTGATGAACAGTGATGATTTATTGGGCTCAGTAATGAACAGCGATGATTTATTGGGCTGAGTGATGAACAGTGATGACTTAATGGGTTGAGTGATGAACAGTGATGATTTATTGGGTTGAGTGATGAACAGTGATGATTTATTGGGCTCAGTGATGAACAGTGATGATTTATTGGGCTCAGTGATGAACAGTGATGATTTATTGGGATCAGTGATGAACAGCGATGATTTATTGGGCTGAGTGATGAACAGCGATGATTTATTGGGTTGAGTGATGAACAGCGATGATTTATTGGGTTGAGTGATGAACAGCGATGATTTATTGGGTTGAGTGATGAACAGTGATGATTTATTGGGCTGAGGGATGAACAGTGATGATTTATTGGGTTGAGTGATGAACAGTGATGATTTATTGGGCTCAGTGATGAACAGCGATGATTTATTGGGCTGAGTGATGAACAGCGATGATTTACTGGGCTCAGTGATGAACAGCGATGATTTATTGGGTTGAGTGATGAACAGCGATGATTTATTGGGTTGAGTGATGAACAGCGATGATTTATTGGGCTGAGTGATGAACATTGATGATTTATTGGGCTCAGTGATGAACAGCGATGAATGATTGGGCTCAGTGATGAACAGCGATGATTTATTGGGCTCAGTGATGAACAGCGATGATTTATTGGGCTGAGTGATGAACAGCGATGATTGATTGGGTTGAGTGATGAACAGCGATGATTTATTGGGTTGAGTGATGAACAGCGATGATTTACTGGGCTCAGTTATGAACAGCGATGATTTATTGGGCTCAGTGATGAACAGCGATGATTTATTGGGCTCAGTGATGAACAGCGATGATTTATTGGGCTCAGTGATGAACAGCGATGATTTATTGGGCTGAGTGATGAACAGCGATGATTGATTGGGCTGAGTGAGGAACAGTGATGATTTATTGGGTTGAGTGATGAACAGGGATGATTTATTGGGCTCAGTGATGAGCAGGGATGATTTATTGGGCTCAGTGATGAGCAGGGATGATTTATTGGGCTCAGGGATGAACAGTGATGATTTATTGGGCTGAGTGATGAACAGCGATGATTTATTGGGCTGAGTGATGAACAGCGAGGATTCATTGGGCTCAGTGAGGAACAGCGATGATTTATTGGGCTGAGTGATGAACAGCGATGATTTATTGGGTTGAGTGATGAACAGTGATGATTTATTGGGCTCAGAGATGAACAGCGATGATTTACTGGGCTCAGAGATGAACAGCGATGATTTATTGGGATGAGTGATGAACAGCAATGATTTATTGGGATGAGTGATGAACAGCGATGATTTATTGGGCTGAGTGATGAACAGCGATGATTGATTGGGCTCAGAGAGGAACAGTGATGATTTATTGGGTTGAGTGATGAACAGGGATGATTTATTGGGTTGAGTGATGAACAGCGATGATTGATTGGGCTCAGTGATGAACAGCGATGATTTATTGGGCTCAGTGATGAACAGCGATGATTTATTGGGTTGAGTGATGAACAGCGATGATTGATTGGGCTCAGTGAGGAACAGTGATGATTTATTGGGTTGAGTGATGAACAGTGATGATTTATTGGGCTCAGTGATGAACAGTGATGATTTATTGGGCTCAGTGATGAACAGGGATGATTTATTGGGCTCAGTGATGAACAGTGATAATTTATTGGGCTCAGTGATGAACAGCGATGATTTATTGGGCTCAGTGATGAACAGTGATGATTTATTGGGTTGAGTGATGAACAGTGATGATTTATTGGGTTGAGTGATGAACAGTGATGATTTATTGGGTTGAGTGATGAACAGTGATGATTTACTGGGCTCAGTGATGAACAGGGATGATTTATTGGGCTCAGTGATGAACAGCGATGATTTATTGGGTTGAGTGATGAACAGCGATGATTTATTGGGCTCAGTGAGGAACAGCGATGATTTATTGGGTTGAGTGATGAACAGGGATGAGTTATTGGGCTCAGTGATGAACAGTGATGATTTATTGGGCTCAGTGATGAACAGGGATGATTTATTGGGCTCAGTGATGAACAGTGATAATTTATTGGGCTCAGTGATGAACAGTGATGATTTATTGGGCTCAGTGATGAACAGCGATGATTTATTGGGTTGAGTGATGAACAGTGATGATTTATTGGGCTCAGTGATGAACAGGGATGATTTATTCGGAAGAGTGATGAACAGGGATGATTTATTGGGTTGAGTGATGAACAGTGATGATGTATTGGGCTCAGTGATGAACAGGGATGATTTATTCGGAAGAGTGATGATCGGCGATGATTTATTGGGCTCAGTGATGAACAGCGATGATTTATTGGGCTTAGTGATGAACAGCGATGATTTATTGGGATCAGTGACGATTTATTGGGCTGAGTGATGAACATCGATGATTTATTGGGTTGAGTGATGAACAGCGATGATTTATTGGGCTCCGTGATGAACAGCGATGATTTATTGGGCTCCGTGATGAACAGCGATGATTTATTGGGCTCAGTGATGAACAGCGATGATTTATTGGGCTCAGTGATGAACAGCGATGATTTATTGGGCTCAGTGATGAACAGCGATGATTTATTGGGTTGAGTGATGAACAGTGATGATTGATTGGGCTCAGTGATGAACAGCGATGATTTATTGGGCTCAGTGATGAACAGCGATGATTTATTGGGCTCAGTGATGAACAGCGATGATTTATTGGGCTGAGTGATGAACAGCGATGATTGATTGGGCTCAGTGAGGAACAGTGATGATTTATTGGGTTGTGTGATGAACAGGGATGATTTATTGGGTTGAGTGATGAACAGCGATGATTTATTGGGCTCAGTGATGAACAGGGATGATTTATTGGGTTGAGTGATGAACAGCGATGATTTATTGGGCTCAGTGATGAGCAGGGATGATTTATTGGGCTCAGTGATGAGCAGCGATGATTTATTGGGCTCAGTGATGAGCAGCGATGATTTATTGGGCTCGGTGATGAACAGTGATGATTTATTGGGCTCAGTGATGAACAGTGATGATTTATTGGGTTGAGTGATGAACAGCGATGATTTATTGGGCTGAGTGATGAACAGTGATGATTGATTGGGCTCAGTGAGGAACAGTGATGATTTATTGGGTTGAGTGATGAACAGGGATGATTTATTGGGTTGAGTGATGAACAGCGATGATTTACTGGGCTCAGTTATGAACAGCGATGATTTATTGGGCTCAGTGATGAACAGCGATGATTTATTGGGCTCAGTGATGAACAGCGATGATGTATTGGGCTGAGTGATGAACAGCGATGATTGATTGGGCTCAGTGAGGAACAGTGATGATTTATTGGGTTGTGTGATGAACAGGGATGATTTATTGGGTTGAGTGATGAACAACGATGATTTATTGGGCTCAGTGATGAGCAGGGATGATTTATTGGGCTCAATGATGAGCAGCGATGATTTATTGGGCTCAGTGATGAACAGTGATGATTGATTGGGCTCAGTGATGAACAGCGATGATTTATTGGGTTGAGTGATGAACAGTGATGATTTATTGGGCTCAGTGATGAACAGCGATGATATATTGGGCTGAGTGATGAACAGTGATGATTTATTGGGCTCAGTGATGAACAGTGATGATTGATTGGGCTCAGTGATGAACAGCGATGATTTATTGGGTTGAGTGATGAACAGTGATGATTTATTGGGCTCAGTGATGAACAGCGATGATTTATTGGGCTGAGTGATGAACAGCGATGATTTAGTGGGCTGAGTGATGAACAGCGATGATTGATTGGGCTCAGTGAGGAACAGTGAAAATTTATTGGGTTGAGTGATGAACAGGGATGATTTATTGGGCTCAGTGATGAGCAGGGATGATTTATTGGGCTCAGGGATGAACAGTGATGATTTATTGGGCTGAGTGATGAACAGCGATGATTTATTGGGCTGAGTGATGAACAGCGAGGATTCATTGGGCTCAGTGAGGAACAGCGATGATTTATTGGGCTGAGCGATGAACAGCGATGATTTATTGGGTTGAGTGATGAACAGTGACGATTTATTGGGCTCCGAGATGAACAGCGATGATTTACTGGGCTCAGTGATGAACAGCGATGATTTATTGGGATGAGTGATGAACAGCAATGATTTATTGGGATGAGTGATGAACAGCGATGATTTATTGGGCTGAGTGATGAACAGCGATGATTGATTGGGCTCAGAGAGGAACAGTGATGATTTATTGGGTTGAGTGATGAACAGGGATGATTTATTGGGTTGAGTGAGGAACAGCGATGATTTATTGGGCTCAGTGATGAACAGCGATGATTTATTGGGCTCAGTGATGAACAGCGATGATTTATTGGGTTGAGTGATGAACAGCGATGATTGATTGGGCTCAGTGAGGAACAGTGATGATTTATTGGGTTGAGTGATGAACAGGGATGATTTATTGGGCTCAGTGATGAACAGTGATAATTTATTGGGCTCAGTGATGAACAGCGATGATTTATTGGGCTCAGTGATGAACAGTGATGATTTATTGGGTTGAGTGATGAACAGTGATGATTTATTGGGTTGAGTGATGAACAGTGATGATTGATTGGACTCAGTGATGAACAGCGATGATTTATTGGGCTCAGTGATGAACAGTGATGATTTATTGGGCTCAGTGATGAACAGCGATGATTTATTGGGTTGAGTGATGAACAGTGATGATTTATTGGGCTCAGTGATGAACAGTGATGACTTATTAGGATCAGTGATGAACAGCGATGATTTATTGGGTTGAGTGATAAACAGTGATGATTTATTGGGCTCAGTGATGAACAGGGATGATGTATTCGGAAGAGTGATGATCGGCGATGATTTATTGGGCTCAGTGATGAACAGCGATGATTTATTGGGCTTAGTGATGAACAGCGATGATTTATTGGGCTCAGTGATGAACAGCGATGATTTGTTGGGTTGAGTGATGAACAGCGATGATTTATTGGGTTGAGTGATGAACAGCGATGATTTATTGGGCTCAGTGATGAACAGCGATGATTTATTGGGCTCAGTGATGAACAGCGATGATTTATTGGGTTGAGTGATGAACAGCGATGATTTGTTGGGCTCAGTGATGAACAGCGATGATTTATTGGGCTGAGTGATGAACAGCGAGGATTGATTGGGCTCAGTGAGGAACAGTGATGATTTATTGGGTTGAGTGATGAACAGGGATGATTTATTGGGTTGAGTGATGAACAGCGATGATTTATTGGGCTCAGTGATGAACAGCGATGATTTATTGGGCTGAGTGATGAACAGTGATGATTTATTGGGCTCAGTGATGAACAGCGATGATTTATTGGACTGAGTGATGAACAGCGATGATTTATTGGGCTGAGTGATGAACAGCGATGGTTCATTGGGCTCAGTGATGAACAGCGATGATTTATTTGGCTCAGTGATGAACAGCGATGATTTGTTGGGTTGAGTGATGAACAGCGATGATTTATTGGGTTGAGTGGTGAAGAGCGATGATTTATTGGGCTCAGTGATGAACAGCGATGATTTATTGGGCTGAGTGATGAACAGCGATGATTTATTGGGCTGAGTGATGAACAGCGAGGATTTATTGGGCTCAGTGATGAACAGCAATGATTTATTGGGTTGAGTGATGAACAGCGATGATTTATTGGGCTCAGTGATGAACAGCGATGATTTATTGGGCTGAGTGATGAACAGCGAGGATTGATTGGGCTCAGTGAGGAACAGTGATGATTTATTGGGTTGAGTGATGAACAGGGATGATTTATTGGGTTGAGTGATGAACAGCGATGATTTATTGGGCTCAGTGATGAACAGCGATGATTTATTGGACTGAGTGATGAACAGCGATGATTTATTGGGCTCAGTGATGAACAGCGATGATTTATTGGGCCGAGTGATGAACAGCGATGATTGATTGGGCTCAGAGAGGAACAGTGATGATTTGTTGGGTTGAGTGATGAACAGGGATGATTTATTGGGTTGAGTGATGAACAGCGATGATTTACTGGGCTCAGTGATGAACAGCGATGATTTATTGGGCTCAGTGATGAACAGCGATGATTTATTGGGTTGAGTGATGAACAGCGATGAATGATTGGGTTGGGTGATGAACAGCGATGATTGATTGGGCTCAGTGAGGAACAGTGATGATTTATTGGGTCGAGTGATGAACAGTGATGATTTATTGGGCTCAGTGATGAACAGGGATGATTTATTGGGCTCAGTGATGATTTATTGGGCTCAGTGATGAACAGCGATGATTTATTGGGCTGAGTGATGAACAGCGATGATTTATTGGGCTGAGTGATGAACAGCGATGATTTATTGGGTTGAGTGATGAACAGTGATGATTTATTGGGCTCAGTGATGAGCAGGGATGATTTATTGGGCTCAGTGATGATTTATTGGGCTGAGTGATGAACAGTGATGATTTATTGGGCTGAGTGATGAACAGTGATGATTTATTGGGCTGAGTGATGAACAGTGATGGTTTATTGGGTTGAGTGATGAACAGCGATGATTTATTGGGTTGAGTGATGAACAGTGATGATTTATTGGGCTCAGTGATGAACAGCGATGATATATTGGGCTCAGTGATGAACAGCGATGATATATTGGGCTGAGTGATGAACAGTGATGATTTATTGGGCTCAGTGATGAACAGCGATGATTTATTGGGCTGAGTGATGAACAGTGATGACTTAATGGGTTGAGTGATGAACAGTGATGATTTATTGGGTTGAGTGATGAACAGTGATGATTTATTGGGCTCAGTGATGAACAGTGATGATTTTTGGGCTCAGTGATGAACAGTGATGATTTATTGGGATCAGTGATGAACAGCGATGATTTATTGGGCTGAGTGATGAACAGCGATGATTTATTGGATTGAGTGATGAACAGCGATGATTTATTGGGCTGAGGGATGAACAGTGATGATTTATTGGGCTCAGTGATGAACAGTGATGATTTATTGGGCTGAATGATGAACAGCGATGATTTATTGGGTTGAGTGATGAACAGGGATGATTTATTGGGCTCAGTGATGAGCAGGGATGATTTATTGGGCTCAGTGATGATTTATTGGGCTCAGTGATGAACAGCGATGATTTATTGGGCTGAGTGATGAACAGTGATGATTTATTGGGCTGAATGATGAACAGCGATGATTTATTGGGTTGAGTGATGAACAGGGATGATTTATTGGGCTCAGTGATGAGCAGGGATGATTTATTGGGCTCAGTGATGATTTATTGGGCTCAGTGATGAACGGTGATGATTTATTGGGTTGAGTGATGAACAGCGATGATTTATTGGGTTGAGTGATGAACAGCGATGATGTATTGGGCTCAGTGATGAACAGTGATGATTTATTGGGCTCAGTGATGAACAGCGATGATATATTGGGCTGAGTGATGAACAGTGATGATTTATTGGGCTCAGTGATGAACAGCGATGATTTATTGGGCTGAGTGATGAACAGTGATGACTTAATGGGTTGAGTGATGAACAGTGATGATTTATTGGGTTGAGTGATGAACAGTGATGATTTATTGGGCTCAGTGATGAACAGTGATGATTTTTGGGCTCAGTGATGAACAGTGATGATTTATTGGGATCAGTGATGAACAGCGATGATTTATTGGGCTGAGTGATGAACAGCGATGATTTATTGGATTGAGTGATGAACAGCGATGATTTATTGGGCTGAGGGATGAACAGTGATGATTTATTGGGCTCAGTGATGAACAGTGATGATTTATTGGGCTGAATGATGAACAGCGATGATTTATTGGGTTGAGTGATGAACAGGGATGATTTATTGGGCTCAGTGATGAGCAGGGATGATTTATTGGGCTCAGTGATGATTTATTGGGCTCAGTGATGAACAGCGATGATTTATTGGGCTGAGTGATGAACAGTGATGATTTATTGGGCTGAATGATGAACAGCGATGATTTATTGGGTTGAGTGATGAACAGGGATGATTTATTGGGCTCAGTGATGAGCAGGGATGATTTATTGGGCTCAGTGATGATTTATTGGGCTCAGTGATGAACAGTGATGATTTATTGGGTTGAGTGATGAACAGCGATGATTTATTGGGTTGAGTGATGAACAGCGATGATGTATTGGGCTCAGTGATGAACAGTGATGATTTATTGGGCTCAGTGATGAACAGCGATGATATATTGGGCTGAGTGATGAACAGTGATGATTTATTGGGCTCAGTGATGAACAGCGATGATTTATTGGGCTGAGTGATGAACAGTGATGACTTAATGGGTTGAGTGATGAACAGTGATGATTTATTGGGTTGAGTGATGAACAGTGATGATTTATTGGGCTCAGTGATGAACAGTGATGATTTATTGGGCTCAGTGATGAACAGTGATGATTTATTGGGTTAAGTGATGAACAGCGATGATTTATTGGGCACAGTGATGATTTATTGGGCTCAGTGATGAACAGCGATGATTTATTGGGTTGAGTGATGAACAGCGATGATCTATTGGGTTGAGTGATGAACAGTGATGATTTATTCGGCTCAGTGATGAACAGCGATGATTTATTGGGCTGAGTGATGAGCAGCGATGATTTATTAGGCTAAGTGATGAACAGTGATGATTTATTGGGCTCAGTGATGAACAGCGATGATTTATTGGGTTGAGTGATGAACAGCGATGATTTATTGGGCTGAGTGATGAACAGCGATGATTTATTGGGCTGAGTGATGAACAGCGATGATTTATTGGGCTCAGTGATGATTTATTGGGTCAGTGATGAACAGCGATGATTTATTGGGTTGAGTGATGAACAGCGATGATCTATTGGGTTGAGTGATGAACAGCGATGATTTATTGGGCTCAGTGATGAACAGCGATGATTTATTGGGCTGAATGATGAGCAGCGATGATTTATTGGGCTCAGTGATGAACACTGATGATTTATTGGGCTCAGTGATGAACAGTGATGATTTATTGGGCTCAGTGATGAACAGTGATGATTTATTGGGTTGAGTGATGAACAGTGATGATTTATTGGGTTGAGTGATGAACAGCGATGATTTATTGGGTTGAGTGATGAACAGCGATGATTTATTGGGCTCAGTGATGAGCAGCGATGATTTATTGGGCTCAGTAATGAACAGTGATGATTTATTGGGCTCAGTGATGAACAGTGATGATTTATTGGGTTGAGTGATGAACAGTGATGATTTATTGGGTTGAGTGATGAACAGCGATGATTTATTGGGCTGAGTGATGAACAGCGATGATTTATTGGGCTGAGTGATGAACAGCGATGATTTATTGGGCTCAGTGATGAACAGCGATGATTTATTGGGCTCAGTGATGAACAGGGATGATTTATTGGGCTGAGTGATGAACAGTGATGATTTATTGGGTTGAGTGATGAACAGTGATGATTTATTGGGCTCAGTGATGAACAGCGATGATTTATTGGGTTGAGTGATGAACAGCGATGATTGATTGGGCTCAGAGAGGAAGAGTGATGATTTATTGGGTTGAGTGATGAATAGGGATGATTTATTGGGCTCAGTGATGAACAGCGATGATTTATTGGGTTGAGTGATGAACAGCGATGATTTATTGGGCTGAGTGATGAACAGCGATGATTTATTGGGCTGAGTGATGAACAGCGATGATTGATTGGGCTCAGTGAGGAACAGTGATGATTTATTGGGTTGAGTGATGAACAGGGATGATTTATTGGGCTCAGTGATGATTTAAAGGGTTGAGTGATGAACAGCGATGATTTATTGGGTTGAGTGATGAACAGCGATGACTTATTGGGCTCAGTGATGAACAGCGATAATTTATTGGGCTGAGTGATGAACAGCGATGATTGATTGGGCTCAGTGAGGAACAGTGATGATTTATTGGGTTGAGTGATGAACAGGGATGATTTATTGGGTTGAGTGATGAACAGCGATGATTTATTGGGCTCAGTGATGAACAGTGATGATTTATTGGGCTGAGTGATGAACAGCGATGATTGATTGGGTTGAGTGATGAACAGCGATGATTTATTGGGTTGAGTGAGGAACAGCGATGATTTATTGGGCTCAGTGATGAACAGCGATGATTTAGTGGGCTCAGTGATGAACAGCGATGATTTATTGGGCTGAGTGATGAACAGCGATGATTGATTGGGCTCAGTGAGGAACAGTGATGATTTATTGGGTTGAGTGATGAACAGCGATGACTTATTGGGCTCAGTGATGAACAGCGATGATTTATTGGGCTCAGTGATGAACAGCGATGATTTATTGGGCTCAGTGATGAACAGCGATGATTGATTGGGCTCAGTGAGGAACAGTGATGATTTATTGAGCTCAGTGATGAGCAGGGATGATTTATTGGGTTGAGTGAAGAACAGTTATGATTTATTGGGTTGAGTGATGAACAGCGATGATTTATTGGGCTCAGTGATGAGCAGGGATGATTTATTGGGTCAGGGATGAACAGTGATGATTTATTGGGCTGAGTGATGAACAGTGATGATTTATTGGGCTCAGTGATGTACAGCGATGATTTATTGGGTTGAGTGATGAACAGCGATGATTTATTGGGTTGAGTGATGAACAGCGATGATTTATTGGGTTGAGTGATGAACAGCGTTGATTTATTGGGCTCAGTGATGAACAGCGATGATTTATTGGGCTGAGTGATGAACAGCGATGATTTATTGGGTTGAGTGATGAACAGTGATGATTGATTGGGCTCAGTGAGGAATAGTGATGATTTATTGGGTTGAGTGATGAACAGGGATGATTTATTGGGTTGAGTGATCAACAGCGATGATTTACTGGGCTCAGTTATGAACAGCGATGATTTATTGGGCTCAGTGATGAACAGCGATGATTTATTGGGCTCAGTGATGAACAGCGATGATTTATTGGGCTGAGTGATGAACAGCGATGATTGATTGGGCTCAGTGAGGAACAGTGATGATTTATTGGGTTGTGTGATGAACAGGGATGATTTATTGGGTTGAGTGATGAACAGCGATGATTTATTGGGCTCAGTGATGAACAGGGATGATTTATTGGGTTGAGTGATGAACAGCGATGATTTATTGGGCTCAGTGATGATTTATTGGGTCAGGGATGAACAGTGATGATTTATTGGGCTGAGTGATGAACAGCGATGATTTATTGGGCTCAGTGATGAACAGCGATGATTTATTGGGCTCAGTGATGAACAGCGATGATTTATTGGGTTGAGTGATGAACAGCGATGATTTATTGGGTTGAGTGATGAACAGCGATGATTTATTGGGCTCAGTGATGAACAGCGATGATTTATTGGGCTCAGTGATGAACAGCGATGATTTATTGGGCTCAGTGATGAACAGCGATGATTTATTGGGTTGAGTGATGAACAGCAATGATTTATTGGGTTGAGTGATGAACAGCGATGATTTATTGGGCTCAGTGAGGAACAGTGATGATTTATTGGGTTGAGTGATGAACAGGAATGATTTATTGGGTTGAGTGATGAGCAGTGATGATTTATTGGGCTCAGTGATGAACAGCGATGATTTCTTGGGCTGAGTGATGAACAGCGATGATTTATTGGGTTCAGTGATGAACAGTGCTGATTTATTGTGCTCAGTGATGAACAGCGATGATTTATTAGGCTTAGTGATGAACAGCGATGATTTATTGGGTTGAGGGATGAACAGTGATGATTTATTGGGCTCAGTGATATACAGCGATGATTTATTGGGCTGAGTGATGAACAGCGATGATCGATTGGGCTCAGAGAGGAACAGTGATGATTTATTGGGTTGAGTGATGAACAGGGATGATTTATTGGGTTGAGTGATGAACAGCGATGATTTATTGGGCTGAGTGATGAACAGCGATGATTTATTGGGCTCAGTGATGATTTATTGGGCTCAGTGATGAACAGCGATGATTTATTGGTTTGAGTGATGAACAGTGATGATTTATTGGGTTGAGTGATGAACAGTGATGATTTATTGGGTTGAGTGATGAACAGTGATGATTGATTGGGTTGAGTGATGAACAGCGATGATTTATTGGGTTAAGTGATGAACAGCGATGATTTATTGGGCTCAGTGATGAACAGCGATGATTTATTGGGCTCAGTGATGATTTATTGGCCTCAGTGATGAACAGCGATGATTTATTGGGTTGAGTGATGAACAGCGATGATCTATTGGGTTGAGTGATGAACAGTGATGATTTATTGGGCTCAGTGATGAACAGCGATGATTTATTGGGCTGAGTGATGAACAGCGATGATCTATTGGGTTGAGTGATGAACAGTGATGATTTATTGGGCTGAGTGATGAACAGCGATGATTTATTGGGCTGAGTGATGAGCAGCGATGATTTATTGGGCTGAGTGATGAACAGCGATGATTTATTGGGTTGAGTGATGAACAGCGATGATTTATTGGGCTGAGTGATGAACAGCGATGATTTATTGGGTTGAGTGATGAACAGTGATGATTTATTGGGTTGAGTGATGAACAGCGATGATTTATTGGGTTCAGTGATGAACTGTGCTGAGTTATTATGCTTCGTGATGAACAGCGATGATTTATTAGGCTTAGTGATGAACAGCGATGATTTATTGGGTTGAGGGATGAACAGTGATGATTTATTGGGCTCAGTGATATACAGCGATGATTTATTGGGCTGAGTGATGAACAGCGATGATTGATTGGGCTCTGAGAGGAACAGTGATGATTTATTGGGTTGAGTGATGAACAGGGATGATTTATTGGGTTGAGTGATGAACAGTGATGATTTATTGGGCTCAGTGATGAACAGCGATGATTTATTGGGTTGAGTGATGAACAGTGATGATTTTTTGGGTTGAGTGAAGAACAGTGATGATTTATTGGGCTCAGTGATGAACAGCGATGATTTATTGGGTTGAGTGATGAACAGCGATGATCTATTGGGTTGAGTGATGAACAGCGATGATCTATTGGGTTGAGTGATGAACAGTGATGATTTATTGGGCTCAGTGATGAACAGCGATGATTTATTGGGCTGAGTGATGAACAGCGACGATCTATTGGGTTGAGTGATGAACAGTGATGATTTATTGGGCTGAGTGATGAACAGCGATGATTTATTGGGCTGAGTGATGAGCAGCGATGATTTATTGGGCTCAGTGATGAACAGTGATGATTTATTGGGCTCAGTGATGAACAGTGATGATTTATTGGGCTGAGTGATGAACAGCGATGATTTATTGGGCTGAGTGATGAACAGCGATGATTTATTGGGCTCAGTGATGATTTATTGGGCTCAGTGATGAACAGCGATGATTTATTGGGTTGAGTGATGAACAGCGATGATCGATTGGGTTGAGTGATGAACACTGATGATTTATTGGGCTCAGTGATGAACAGCGATGATTTATTGGGCTGAGTGATGAGCAGCGATGATTTCTTGGGCTCAGTGATGAACAGTGATGATTTATTGGGCTCAGTGATGAACAGTGATGATTTATTGGGTTGAGTGATGAACAGCGATGATTTATTGGGCTGAGTGATGAACAGCGATGATTTATTGGGCTGAGTGATGAACAGCGATGATTTATTGGGCTGAGTGATGAACAGCGATGATTTATTGGGTTGAGTGATGAACAGTGATGATTTATTGGGTTGAGTGATGAACAGCGATGATGTATTGGGTTGAGTGATGAACAGCGATGATTTATTGGGCTGAGTGATGAACAGCGATGATTTATTGGGCTGAGTGATGAACAGCGATGATTTATTGGGCTGAGTTATGAACAGCGATGATTTATTGGGCTCAGTGATGAACAGCGATGATTTATTGGGCTCAGTGATGAACAGCGATGATTTATTGGGCTCAGTGATGAACAGCGATGATTTATTGGGTTGAGTGATGAACAGCGATGATTTATTGGGCTCAGTGATGAACAGCGATGATTTATTGGGCTCAGTGATGAACAGCGATGATTTATTGGGTTGAGTGATGAACAGCGATGATTTATTGGGTTGAGTGATGAACAGCGATGATTGATTGGGCTCAGTGAGGAACAGTGATGATTTATTGGGTTGAGTGATGAACAGGGATGATTTATTGGGTTGAGTGATGAACAGCGATGATTTATTGGGTTGAGTGATGAACAGTGATGATTTATTGGGTTGAGTGATGAACAGCGATGATTTATTGGGTTCAGTGATGAACTGTGCTGATTTATTATGCTTAGTGATGAACAGCGATGATTTATTAGGCTTAGTGATGAACAGCGATGATTTATTGGGTTGAGGGATGAACAGTGATGATTTATTGGGCTCAGTGATATACAGCGATGATTTATTGGGCTGAGTGATGAACAGCGATGATTGATTGGGCTCTGAGAGGAACAGTGATGATTTATTGGGTTGAGTGATGAACAGCGATGATTTATTGGGCTCAGGGATGAACAGCGATGATTTATTGGGCTCAGTGATGAACAGCGATGATTTATTGGGTTGAGTGATGAACAGCGATGATTTATTGGGTTGAGTGATGAACAGCGATGATTGATTGGGCTCAGTGAGGAACAGTGATGATTTATTGGGTTGAGTGATGAACAGCGATGATTTACTGGGTTGAGTGACGAACAGCGATGATTTATTGGGTTGAGTGACGAACAGCGATGATTTATTGGGTTGAGTGATGAACAGCGATGATTTATTGGGCTGAGTGATGAACAGTGATGATTTATTGGGTTGAGTGATGAGCAGTGATGATTTATTGGGCTCAGTGATGAACAGCGATGATTTATTGGGCTCAGTGATGGACAGCGATGATTTATTGGGTTGAGTGATGAACAGCGATGATTTATTGGGCTGAGTGATGAACAGCGATGATTTATTGGGCTGGGTGATGAACAGCGATGATTTATTGGGCTCAGTGATGATTTATTGGGCTCAGTGATGAACAGCGATGATTTATTGGGTTGAGTGATGAACAGCGATGATCTATTGGGTTGAGTGATGAACAGTGATGATTTATTGGGCTCAGTGATGAACAGCGATGATTTATTGGGCTGAGTGATGAGCAGCGATGATTTATTGGGCTCAGTAATGAACAGTGATGATTTATTGGGCTCAGTGATGAACAGTGATGATTTATTGGGTTGAGTGATGAACAGTGATGATTTATTGGGTTGAGTGATGAACAGCGATGATTTATTGGGCTGAGTGATGAACAGCGATGATTTATTGGGCTCAGTGATGAACAGCGATGATTTATTGGGCTCAGTGATGAACAGGGATGATTTATTGGGCTGAGTGATGAACAGTGATGATTTATTGGGTTGAGTGATGAACAGTGATGATTTATTGGGCTCAGTGATGAACAGCGATGATTTATTGGGTTGAGTGATGAACAGTGATGATTTATTGGGCTCAGTGATATACAGCGATGATTTATTGGGCTGAGTGATGAACAGCGATGATTTATTGGGTTGAGTGATGAACAGGGATGATTTATTGGGTTGAGTGATGAACAGCAATGATTTATTGGGCTCAGTGATGAACAGCGATGATTTAGTGGGCTCAGTGATGAACAGTGATGATTTATTGGGCTCAGTGATGAACAGCGATGATTTATTGGGCTCAGTGATGAACAGCGATGATTTATTGGGCTGAGTGATGAGCAGCGATGATTTATTAGGCTCAGTGATGAACAGTGATGATTTATTGGGCTCAGTGATGAACAGCGATGATTTATTGGGCTGAGTGATGAACAGCGATGATTTATTGGGCTGAGTGATGAACAGCGATGATTTATTGGGCTCAGTGATGATTTATTGGGCTCAGTGATGAACAGCGATGATTTATGGGGTTGAGTGATGAACAGCGATGATCTATTGGGTTGAGTGATGAACAGTGATGATTTATTGGGCTCAGTGATGAACAGCGATGATTTATTCGGCGGAGTGATGAGCAGCGATGATTTATTGGGCTCAGTGATGAATAGTGATGATTTATTGGGCTCAGTGATGAACAGTGATGATTTATTGGGTTGAGTGATGAACAGCGATGATTTATTGGGTTGAGTGATGAACAGCGATGATTTATTGGGCTGAGTGATGAACAGCGATGATTTATTGGGCTGAGTGATGAACAGCGATGATTTATTGGGTTGAGTGATGAACAGTGATGATTTATTAGGCTTAGTGATGAACAGCGATGATTTATTGGGCTGAGTGATGAGCAGCGATGATTTATTAGGCTCAGTGATGAACAGCGATGATTTATTGGGCTGAGTGATGAACAGCGATGATTTATTGGGCTGAGTGATGAACAGCGATGATTTATTGGGCTCAGTGATGATTTATTGGGCTCAGTGATGAACAGCGATGATTTATGGGGTTGAGTGATGAACAGCGATGATCTATTGGGTTGAGTGATGAACAGTGATGATTTATTGGGCTCAGTGATGAACAGCGATGATTTATTGGGCGGAGTGATGAGCAGCGATGATTTATTGGGCTCAGTGATGAATAGTGATGATTTATTGGGCTCAGTGATGAACAGTGATGATTTATTGGGTTGAGTGATGAACAGCGATGATTTATTGGGTTGAGTGATGAACAGCGATGATTTATTGGGCTGAGTGATGAACAGCGATGATTTATTGGGCTGAGTGATGAACAGCGATGATTTATTGGGTTGAGTGATGAACAGTGATGATTTATTAGGCTTAGTGAGGAACAGCGATGATTTATTGGGCTGAGTGATGAGCAGCGATGATTTCTTGGGCTCAGTGATGAACAGTGATGATTTATTGGGCTCAGTGATGAACAGTGATGATTTATTGGGTTGAGTGATGAACAGCGATGATTTATTGGGCTGAGTGATGAACAGCGATGATTTATTGGGCTGAGTGATCAACAGCGATGATTTATTGGGCTGAGTGATGAACAGCGATGATTTATTGGGTTGAGTGATGAACAGTGATGATTTATTGGGTTGAGTGATGAACAGTGATGATGTATTGGGTTGAGTGATGAACAGCGATGATTTATTGGGCTGAGTGATGAACAGCGATGATTTATTGGGCTGAGTGATGAACAGCGATGATTTATTGGGCTCAGTGATGAACAGCGATGATTTATTGGGCTCAGTGATGAACAGCGATGATTTATTGGGCTCAGTGATGAACAGCGATGATTTATTGGGTTGAGTGATGAACAGCGATGATTTATTGGGCTCAGTGATGAACAGCGATGATTTATTGGGCTCAGTGATGAACAGCGATGATTTATTGGGTTGAGTGATGAACAGCGATGATTTATTGGGTTGAGTGATGAACAGCGATG
This sequence comes from Chiloscyllium punctatum, assembly GCF_047496795.1. Lineage (NCBI taxonomy): Eukaryota > Metazoa > Chordata > Chondrichthyes > Orectolobiformes > Hemiscylliidae > Chiloscyllium > Chiloscyllium punctatum. The sequence goes on from NC_092785.1 coordinate 44,462,097, forward strand.
ATTGATTGGGCTCAGTGAGGAACAGTGATGATTTATTGGGTTGAGTGATGAACAGGGATGATTTATTGGGTTGAGTGATGAACAGCGATGATTTATTGGGTTGAGTGATGAACAGTGATGATTTATTGGGTTGAGTGATGAACAGCGATGATTTATTGGGTTCAGTGATGAACTGTGCTGATTTATTATGCTTAGTGATGAACAGCGATGATTTATTAGGCTTAGTGATGAACAGCGATGATTTATTGGGTTGAGGGATGAACAGTGATGATTTATTGGGCTCAGTGATATACAGCGATGATTTATTGGGCTGAGTGATGAACAGCGATGATTGATTGGGCTCTGAGAGGAACAGTGATGATTTATTGGGTTGAGTGATGAACAGGGATGATTTATTGGGTTGAGTGATGAACAGTGATGATTTATTGGGCTCAGTGATGAACAGCGATGATTTATTGGGTTGAGTGATGAACAGTGATGATTTTTTGGGTTGAGTGAAGAACAGTGATGATTTATTGGGCTCAGTGATGAACAGCGATGATTTATTGGGTTGAGTGATGAACAGCGATGATCTATTGGGTTGAGTGATGAACAGCGATGATCTATTGGGTTGAGTGATGAACAGTGATGATTTATTGGGCTCAGTGATGAACAGCGATGATTTATTGGGCTGAGTGATGAACAGCGATGATCTATTGGGTTGAGTGATGAACAGTGATGATTTATTGGGCTGAGTGATGAACAGCGATGATTTATTGGGCTGAGTGATGAGCAGCGATGATTTATTGGGCTCAGTGATGAACAGTGATGATTTACTGGGCTCAGTGATGAACAGTGATGATTTATTGGGCTGAGTGATGAACAGCGATGATTTATTGGGCTGAGTGATGAACAGCGATGATTTATTGGGCTCAGTGATGATTTATTGGGCTCAGTGATGAACAGCGATGATTTATTGGGTTGAGTGATGAACAGCGATGATCGATTGGGTTGAGTGATGAACACTGATGATTTATTGGGCTCAGTGATGAACAGCGATGATTTATTGGGCTCAGTGATGAACAGTGATGATTTATTGGGCTCAGTGATGAACAGTGATGATTTATTGGGTTGAGTGATGAACAGCGATGATTTATTGGGTTGAGTGATGAACAGCGATGATTTATTGGGCTGAGTGATGAACAGCGATGATTTATTGGGCTGAGTGATGAACAGCCATGATTTATTGGGTTGAGTGATGAACAGTGATGATTTATTGGGTTGAGTGATGAACAGTGATGATGTATTGGGTTGAGTGATGAACAGCGATGATTTATTGGGCTGAGTGATGAACAGCGATGATTTATTGGGCTGAGTGATGAACAGCGATGATTTATTGGGCTGAGTGATGAACAGCGATGATTTATTGGGCTCAGTGATGAACAGCGATGATTTATTGGGCTCAGTGATGAACAGCGATGATTTATTGGGCTCAGTGATGAACAGCGATGATTTATTGGGTTGAGTGATGAACAGCGATGATTTATTGGGCTCAGTGATGAACAGCGATGATTTATTGGGCTCAGTGATGAACAGCGATGATTTATTGGGTTGAGTGATGAACAGCGATGATTTATTGGGTTGAGTGATGAACAGCGATGATTGATTGGGCTCAGTGAGGAACAGTGATGATTTATTGGGTTGAGTGATGAACAGGGATGATTTATTGGGTTGAGTGATGAACAGCGATGATTTACTGGGTTGAGTGACGAACAGCGATGATTTATTGGGTTGAGTGATGAACAGCGATGATTTATTGGGCTGAGTGATGAACAGTGATGATTTATTGGGTTGAGTGATGAGCAGTGATGATTTATTGGGCTCAGTGATGAACAGCGATGATTTATTGGGCTCAGTGATGGACAGCGATGATTTATTGGGTTGAGTGATGAACAGCGATGATTTATTGGGCTGAGTGATGAACAGCGATGATTTATTGGGCTGGGTGATGAACAGCGATGATTTATTGGGCTCAGTGATGATTTATTGGGCTCAGTGATGAACAGCGATGATTTATTGGGTTGAGTGATGAACAGCGATGATCTATTGGGTTGAGTGATGAACAGTGATGATTTATTGGGCTCAGTGATGAACAGCGATGATTTATTGGGCTGAGTGATGAGCAGCGATGATTTATTGGGCTCAGTAATGAACAGTGATGATTTATTGGGCTCAGTGATGAACAGTGATGATTTATTGGGTTGAGTGATGAACAGTGATGATTTATTGGGTTGAGTGATGAACAGCGATGATTTATTGGGCTGAGTGATGAACAGCGATGATTTATTGGGCTCAGTGATGAACAGCGATGATTTATTGGGCTCAGTGATGAACAGGGATGATTTATTGGGCTGAGTGATGAACAGTGATGATTTATTGGGTTGAGTGATGAACAGTGATGATTTATTGGGCTCAGTGATGAACAGCGATGATTTATTGGGTTGAGTGATGAACAGTGATGATTTATTGGGCTCAGTGATATACAGCGATGATTTATTGGGCTGAGTGATGAACAGCGATGATTGATTGGGCTCAGAGAGGAAGAGTGATGATTTATTGGGTTGAGTGATGAACAGGGATGATTTATTGGGTTGAGTGATGAACAGCAATGATTTATTGGGCTCAGTGATGAACAGCGATGATTTAGTGGGCTCAGTGATGAACAGTGATGATTTATTGGGCTCAGTGATGAACAGCGATGATTTATTGGGTTGAGTGATGAACAGTGATGATTTATTGGGTTGAGTGATGAACAGTGATGATTTATTGGGCTCAGTGATGAACAGTGATGATCTATTGGGTTAAGTGATGAACAGCGATGATTTATTGGGCTCAGGGATGATTTATTGGGCTCAGTGATGAACAGCGATGATTTATTGGGTTGAGTGATGAACAGCGATGATCTATTGGGTTGAGTGATGAACAGTGATGATTTATTGGGCTCAGTGATGAACAGCGATGATTTATTGGGCTGAGTGATGAACAGCGATGATCTATTGGGTTGAGTGATGAACAGTGATGATTTATTGGGCTCAGTGATGAACAGCGATGATTTATTGGGCTGAGTGATGAGCAGCGATGATTTATTAGGCTCAGTGATGAACAGTGATGATTTATTGGGCTCAGTGATGAACAGCGATGATTTATTGGGCTCAGTGATGAACAGCGATGATTTATTGGGCTGAGTGATGAACAGCGATGATTTATTGGGCTCAGTGATGATTTATTGGGCTCAGTGATGAACAGCGATGATTTATGGGGTTGAGTGATGAACAGCGATGATCTATTGGGTTGAGTGATGAACAGTGATGATTTATTGGGCACAGTGATGATTTATTGGGCTCAGTGATGAACAGCGATGATTTATTGGGTTGAGTGATGAACAGCGATGATCTATTGGGTTGAGTGATGAACAGTGATGATTTATTCGGCTCAGTGATGAACAGCGATGATTTATTGGGCTGAGTGATGAGCAGCGATGATTTATTAGGCTAAGTGATGAACAGTGATGATTGATTGGGCTCTGAGAGGAACAGTGATGATTTATTGGGTTGAGTGATGAACAGGGATGATTTATTGGGTTGAGTGATGAACAGTGATGATTTATTGGGCTCAGTGATGAACAGCGATGATTTATTGGGTTGAGTGATGAACAGTGATGATTTTTTGGGTTGAGTGAAGAACAGTGATGATTTATTGGGCTCAGTGATGAACAGCGATGATTTATTGGGTTGAGTGATGAACAGCGATGATCTATTGGGTTGAGTGATGAACAGCGATGATCTATTGGGTTGAGTGATGAACAGTGATGATTTATTGGGCTCAGTGATGAACAGCGATGATTTATTGGGCTGAGTGATGAACAGCGATGATCTATTGGGTTGAGTGATGAACAGTGATGATTTATTGGGCTGAGTGATGAACAGCGATGATTTATTGGGCTGAGTGATGAGCAGCGATGATTTATTGGGCTCAGTGATGAACAGTGATGATTTATTGGGCTCAGTGATGAACAGTGATGATTTATTGGGCTGAGTGATGAACAGCGATGATTTATTGGGCTGAGTGATGAACAGCGATGATTTATTGGGCTCAGTGATGATTTATTGGGCTCAGTGATGAACAGCGATGATTTATTGGGTTGAGTGATGAACAGCGATGATCGATTGGGTTGAGTGATGAACACTGATGATTTATTGGGCTCAGTGATGAACAGCGATGATTTATTGGGCTGAGTGATGAGCAGCGATGATTTCTTGGGCTCAGTGATGAACAGTGATGATTTATTGGGCTCAGTGATGAACAGTGATGATTTATTGGGTTGAGTGATGAACAGCGATGATTTATTGGGCTGAGTGATGAACAGCGATGATTTATTGGGCTGAGTGATGAACAGCGATGATTTATTGGGCTGAGTGATGAACAGCGATGATTTATTGGGTTGAGTGATGAACAGTGATGATTTATTGGGTTGAGTGATGAACAGCGATGATGTATTGGGTTGAGTGATGAACAGCGATGATTTATTGGGCTGAGTGATGAACAGCGATGATTTATTGGGCTGAGTGATGAACAGCGATGATTTATTGGGCTGAGTTATGAACAGCGATGATTTATTGGGCTCAGTGATGAACAGCGATGATTTATTGGGCTCAGTGATGAACAGCGATGATTTATTGGGCTCAGTGATGAACAGCGATGATTTATTGGGTTGAGTGATGAACAGCGATGATTTATTGGGCTCAGTGATGAACAGCGATGATTTATTGGGCTCAGTGATGAACAGCGATGATTTATTGGGTTGAGTGATGAACAGCGATGATTTATTGGGTTGAGTGATGAACAGCGATGATTGATTGGGCTCAGTGAGGAACAGTGATGATTTATTGGGTTGAGTGATGAACAGGGATGATTTATTGGGTTGAGTGATGAACAGCGATGATTTATTGGGTTGAGTGATGAACAGTGATGATTTATTGGGTTGAGTGATGAACAGCGATGATTTATTGGGTTCAGTGATGAACTGTGCTGATTTATTATGCTTAGTGATGAACAGCGATGATTTATTAGGCTTAGTGATGAACAGCGATGATTTATTGGGTTGAGGGATGAACAGTGATGATTTATTGGGCTCAGTGATATACAGCGATGATTTATTGGGCTGAGTGATGAACAGCGATGATTGATTGGGCTCTGAGAGGAACAGTGATGATTTATTGGGTTGAGTGATGAACAGCGATGATTTATTGGGCTCAGGGATGAACAGCGATGATTTATTGGGCTCAGTGATGAACAGCGATGATTTATTGGGTTGAGTGATGAACAGCGATGATTTATTGGGTTGAGTGATGAACAGCGATGATTGATTGGGCTCAGTGAGGAACAGTGATGATTTATTGGGTTGAGTGATGAACAGCGATGATTTACTGGGTTGAGTGACGAACAGCGATGATTTATTGGGTTGAGTGACGAACAGCGATGATTTATTGGGTTGAGTGATGAACAGCGATGATTTATTGGGCTGAGTGATGAACAGTGATGATTTATTGGGTTGAGTGATGAGCAGTGATGATTTATTGGGCTCAGTGATGAACAGCGATGATTTATTGGGCTCAGTGATGGACAGCGATGATTTATTGGGTTGAGTGATGAACAGCGATGATTTATTGGGCTGAGTGATGAACAGCGATGATTTATTGGGCTGGGTGATGAACAGCGATGATTTATTGGGCTCAGTGATGATTTATTGGGCTCAGTGATGAACAGCGATGATTTATTGGGTTGAGTGATGAACAGCGATGATCTATTGGGTTGAGTGATGAACAGTGATGATTTATTGGGCTCAGTGATGAACAGCGATGATTTATTGGGCTGAGTGATGAGCAGCGATGATTTATTGGGCTCAGTAATGAACAGTGATGATTTATTGGGCTCAGTGATGAACAGTGATGATTTATTGGGTTGAGTGATGAACAGTGATGATTTATTGGGTTGAGTGATGAACAGCGATGATTTATTGGGCTGAGTGATGAACAGCGATGATTTATTGGGCTCAGTGATGAACAGCGATGATTTATTGGGCTCAGTGATGAACAGGGATGATTTATTGGGCTGAGTGATGAACAGTGATGATTTATTGGGTTGAGTGATGAACAGTGATGATTTATTGGGCTCAGTGATGAACAGCGATGATTTATTGGGTTGAGTGATGAACAGTGATGATTTATTGGGCTCAGTGATATACAGCGATGATTTATTGGGCTGAGTGATGAACAGCGATGATTTATTGGGTTGAGTGATGAACAGGGATGATTTATTGGGTTGAGTGATGAACAGCAATGATTTATTGGGCTCAGTGATGAACAGCGATGATTTAGTGGGCTCAGTGATGAACAGTGATGATTTATTGGGCTCAGTGATGAACAGCGATGATTTATTGGGCTCAGTGATGAACAGCGATGATTTATTGGGCTGAGTGATGAGCAGCGATGATTTATTAGGCTCAGTGATGAACAGTGATGATTTATTGGGCTCAGTGATGAACAGCGATGATTTATTGGGCTGAGTGATGAACAGCGATGATTTATTGGGCTGAGTGATGAACAGCGATGATTTATTGGGCTCAGTGATGATTTATTGGGCTCAGTGATGAACAGCGATGATTTATGGGGTTGAGTGATGAACAGCGATGATCTATTGGGTTGAGTGATGAACAGTGATGATTTATTGGGCTCAGTGATGAACAGCGATGATTTATTGGGCGGAGTGATGAGCAGCGATGATTTATTGGGCTCAGTGATGAATAGTGATGATTTATTGGGCTCAGTGATGAACAGTGATGATTTATTGGGTTGAGTGATGAACAGCGATGATTTATTGGGTTGAGTGATGAACAGCGATGATTTATTGGGCTGAGTGATGAACAGCGATGATTTATTGGGCTGAGTGATGAACAGCGATGATTTATTGGGTTGAGTGATGAACAGTGATGATTTATTAGGCTTAGTGATGAACAGCGATGATTTATTGGGCTGAGTGATGAGCAGCGATGATTTATTAGGCTCAGTGATGAACAGTGATGATTTATTGGGCTCAGTGATGAACAGCGATGATTTATTGGGCTGAGTGATGAACAGCGATGATTTATTGGGCTGAGTGATGAACAGCGATGATTTATTGGGCTCAGTGATGATTTATTGGGCTCAGTGATGAACAGCGATGATTTATGGGGTTGAGTGATGAACAGCGATGATCTATTGGGTTGAGTGATGAACAGTGATGATTTATTGGGCTCAGTGATGAACAGCGATGATTTATTGGGCGGAGTGATGAGCAGCGATGATTTATTGGGCTCAGTGATGAATAGTGATGATTTATTGGGCTCAGTGATGAACAGTGATGATTTATTGGGTTGAGTGATGAACAGCGATGATTTATTGGGTTGAGTGATGAACAGCGATGATTTATTGGGCTGAGTGATGAACAGCGATGATTTATTGGGCTGAGTGATGAACAGCGATGATTTATTGGGTTGAGTGATGAACAGTGATGATTTATTAGGCTTAGTGAGGAACAGCGATGATTTATTGGGCTGAGTGATGAGCAGCGATGATTTCTTGGGCTCAGTGATGAACAGTGATGATTTATTGGGCTCAGTGATGAACAGTGATGATTTATTGGGTTGAGTGATGAACAGCGATGATTTATTGGGCTGAGTGATGAACAGCGATGATTTATTGGGCTGAGTGATCAACAGCGATGATTTATTGGGCTGAGTGATGAACAGCGATGATTTATTGGGTTGAGTGATGAACAGTGATGATTTATTGGGTTGAGTGATGAACAGTGATGATGTATTGGGTTGAGTGATGAACAGCGATGATTTATTGGGCTGAGTGATGAACAGCGATGATTTATTGGGCTGAGTGATGAACAGCGATGATTTATTGGGCTCAGTGATGAACAGCGATGATTTATTGGGCTCAGTGATGAACAGCGATGATTTATTGGGCTCAGTGATGAACAGCGATGATTTATTGGGTTGAGTGATGAACAGCGATGATTTATTGGGCTCAGTGATGAACAGCGATGATTTATTGGGCTCAGTGATGAACAGCGATGATTTATTGGGTTGAGTGATGAACAGCGATGATTTATTGGGTTGAGTGATGAACAGCGATGATTGATTGGGCTCAGTGAGGAACAGTGATGATTTATTGGGTTGAGTGATGAACAGGGATGATTTATTGGGTTGAGTGATGAACAGCGATGATTTATTGGGTTGAGTGATGAACAGTGATGATTTATTGGGTTGAGTGATGAACAGCGATGATTTATTGGGTTCAGTGATGAACTGTGCTGATTTATTATGCTTAGTGATGAACAGCGATGATTTATTAGGCTTAGTGATGAACAGCGATGATTTATTGGGTTGAGGGATGAACAGTGATGATTTATTGGGCTCAGTGATATACAGCGATGATTTATTGGGCTGAGTGATGAACAGCGATGATTGATTGGGCTCTGAGAGGAACAGTGATGATTTATTGGGTTGAGTGATGAACAGGGATGATTTATTGGGTTGAGTGATGAACAGTGATGATTTATTGGGCTCAGTGATGAACAGCGATGATTTATTGGGTTGAGTGATGAACAGTGATGATTTTTTGGGTTGAGTGAAGAACAGTGATGATTTATTGGGCTCAGTGATGAACAGCGATGATTTATTGGGTTGAGTGATGAACAGCGATGATCTATTGGGTTGAGTGATGAACAGCGATGATCTATTGGGTTGAGTGATGAACAGTGATGATTTATTGGGCTCAGTGATGAACAGCGATGATTTATTGGGCTGAGTGATGAACAGCGATGATCTATTGGGTTGAGTGATGAACAGTGATGATTTATTGGGCTGAGTGATGAACAGCGATGATTTATTGGGCTGAGTGATGAGCAGCGATGATTTATTGGGCTCAGTGATGAACAGTGATGATTTACTGGGCTCAGTGATGAACAGTGATGATTTATTGGGCTGAGTGATGAACAGCGATGATTTATTGGGCTGAGTGATGAACAGCGATGATTTATTGGGCTCAGTGATGATTTATTGGGCTCAGTGATGAACAGCGATGATTTATTGGGTTGAGTGATGAACAGCGATGATCGATTGGGTTGAGTGATGAACACTGATGATTTATTGGGCTCAGTGATGAACAGCGATGATTTATTGGGCTCAGTGATGAACAGTGATGATTTATTGGGCTCAGTGATGAACAGTGATGATTTATTGGGTTGAGTGATGAACAGCGATGATTTATTGGGTTGAGTGATGAACAGCGATGATTTATTGGGCTGAGTGATGAACAGCGATGATTTATTGGGCTGAGTGATGAACAGCCATGATTTATTGGGTTGAGTGATGAACAGTGATGATTTATTGGGTTGAGTGATGAACAGTGATGATGTATTGGGTTGAGTGATGAACAGCGATGATTTATTGGGCTGAGTGATGAACAGCGATGATTTATTGGGCTGAGTGATGAACAGCGATGATTTATTGGGCTGAGTGATGAACAGCGATGATTTATTGGGCTCAGTGATGAACAGCGATGATTTATTGGGCTCAGTGATGAACAGCGATGATTTATTGGGCTCAGTGATGAACAGCGATGATTTATTGGGTTGAGTGATGAACAGCGATGATTTATTGGGCTCAGTGATGAACAGCGATGATTTATTGGGCTCAGTGATGAACAGCGATGATTTATTGGGTTGAGTGATGAACAGCGATGATTTATTGGGTTGAGTGATGAACAGCGATGATTGATTGGGCTCAGTGAGGAACAGTGATGATTTATTGGGTTGAGTGATGAACAGGGATGATTTATTGGGTTGAGTGATGAACAGCGATGATTTACTGGGTTGAGTGACGAACAGCGATGATTTATTGGGTTGAGTGATGAACAGCGATGATTTATTGGGCTGAGTGATGAACAGTGATGATTTATTGGGTTGAGTGATGAGCAGTGATGATTTATTGGGCTCAGTGATGAACAGCGATGATTTATTGGGCTCAGTGATGGACAGCGATGATTTATTGGGTTGAGTGATGAACAGCGATGATTTATTGGGCTGAGTGATGAACAGCGATGATTTATTGGGCTGGGTGATGAACAGCGATGATTTATTGGGCTCAGTGATGATTTATTGGGCTCAGTGATGAACAGCGATGATTTATTGGGTTGAGTGATGAACAGCGATGATCTATTGGGTTGAGTGATGAACAGTGATGATTTATTGGGCTCAGTGATGAACAGCGATGATTTATTGGGCTGAGTGATGAGCAGCGATGATTTATTGGGCTCAGTAATGAACAGTGATGATTTATTGGGCTCAGTGATGAACAGTGATGATTTATTGGGTTGAGTGATGAACAGTGATGATTTATTGGGTTGAGTGATGAACAGCGATGATTTATTGGGCTGAGTGATGAACAGCGATGATTTATTGGGCTCAGTGATGAACAGCGATGATTTATTGGGCTCAGTGATGAACAGGGATGATTTATTGGGCTGAGTGATGAACAGTGATGATTTATTGGGTTGAGTGATGAACAGTGATGATTTATTGGGCTCAGTGATGAACAGCGATGATTTATTGGGTTGAGTGATGAACAGTGATGATTTATTGGGCTCAGTGATATACAGCGATGATTTATTGGGCTGAGTGATGAACAGCGATGATTGATTGGGCTCAGAGAGGAAGAGTGATGATTTATTGGGTTGAGTGATGAACAGGGATGATTTATTGGGTTGAGTGATGAACAGCAATGATTTATTGGGCTCAGTGATGAACAGCGATGATTTAGTGGGCTCAGTGATGAACAGTGATGATTTATTGGGCTCAGTGATGAACAGCGATGATTTATTGGGTTGAGTGATGAACAGTGATGATTTATTGGGTTGAGTGATGAACAGTGATGATTTATTGGGCTCAGTGATGAACAGTGATGATCTATTGGGTTAAGTGATGAACAGCGATGATTTATTGGGCTCAGGGATGATTTATTGGGCTCAGTGATGAACAGCGATGATTTATTGGGTTGAGTGATGAACAGCGATGATCTATTGGGTTGAGTGATGAACAGTGATGATTTATTGGGCTCAGTGATGAACAGCGATGATTTATTGGGCTGAGTGATGAACAGCGATGATCTATTGGGTTGAGTGATGAACAGTGATGATTTATTGGGCTCAGTGATGAACAGCGATGATTTATTGGGCTGAGTGATGAGCAGCGATGATTTATTAGGCTCAGTGATGAACAGTGATGATTTATTGGGCTCAGTGATGAACAGCGATGATTTATTGGGCTCAGTGATGAACAGCGATGATTTATTGGGCTGAGTGATGAACAGCGATGATTTATTGGGCTCAGTGATGATTTATTGGGCTCAGTGATGAACAGCGATGATTTATGGGGTTGAGTGATGAACAGCGATGATCTATTGGGTTGAGTGATGAACAGTGATGATTTATTGGGCACAGTGATGATTTATTGGGCTCAGTGATGAACAGCGATGATTTATTGGGTTGAGTGATGAACAGCGATGATCTATTGGGTTGAGTGATGAACAGTGATGATTTATTCGGCTCAGTGATGAACAGCGATGATTTATTGGGCTGAGTGATGAGCAGCGATGATTTATTAGGCTAAGTGATGAACAGTGATGATTTATTGGGCTCAGTGATGAACAGCGATGATTTATTGGGTTGAGTGATGAACAGCGATGATTTATTGGGCTGAGTGATGAACAGCGATGATTTATTGGGCTCAGTGATGATTTATTGGGTCAGTGATGAACAGCGATGATTTATTGGGTTGAGTGATGAACAGCGATGATCTATTGGGTTGAGTGATGAACAGCGATGATTTATTGGGCTCAGTGATGAACAGCGATGATTTATTGGGCTCAGTGATGAACAGCGATGATTTATTGGGCTCAGTGATGAACACTGATGATTTATTGGGCTCAGTGATGAACAGTGATGATTTATTGGGCTCAGTGATGAACAGTGATGATTTATTGGGTTGAGTGATGAACAGTGATGATTTATTGGGTTGAGTGATGAACAGCGATGATTTATTGGGCTCAGTGATGAGCAACGATGATTTATTGGGCTCAGTAATGAACAGTGATGATTTATTGGGCTCAGTGATGAACAGTGATGATTTATTGGGTTGAGTGATGAACAGTGATGATTTATTGGGTTGAGTGATGAACAGCGATGATTTATTGGGCTGAGTGATGAACAGCGATGATTTATTGGGCTCAGTGATGAACAGCGATGATTTATTGGGCTCAGTGATGAACAGGGATGATTTATTGGGCTCAGTGATGAACAGGGATGATTTATTGGGCTGAGTGATGAACAGTGATGATTTATTGGGTTGAGTGATGAACAGTGATGATTTATTGGGCTCAGTGATGAACAGCGATGATTTATTGGGTTGAGTGATGAACAGTGATGATTTATTGGGTTCAGTGATATACAGCGATGATTTATTGGGCTGAGTGATGAACAGCGATGATTGATTGGGCTCAGAGAGGAAGAGTGATCATTTATTGGGTTGAGTGATGAATAGGGATGATTTATTGGGCTCAGTGATGAACAGCGATGATTTATTGGGCTGAGTGATGAACAGCGATGATTGATTGGGCTCAGAGAGGAAGAGTGATGATTTATTGGGTTGAGTGATGAATAGGGATGATTTATTGGGCTCAGTGATGAACAGCGATGATTTATTGGGCTGAGTGATGAACAGCGATGATTGATTGGGCTCAGAGAGGAAGAGTGATGATTTATTGGGCTGAGTGATGAACAGCGATGATTTATTGGGCTCAGTGATGAACAGCGATGATTTATTGGGCTCAGTGATGAACAGGGATGATTTATTGGGCTCAGTGATGAACAGTGATGATTTATTGGGCTCAGTGATGAACAGGGATGATTTATTGGGCTGAGTGATGAACAGCGATGATTTATTGGGTTGAGTGATGAACAGTGATGATTTATTGGGCTCAGTGATGAACAGGGATGATTTATTGGGCTCAGGGTTGAACAGTGATGATTTATTGGGCTCAGTGATGATTTAAAGGGTTGAGTGATGAACAGCGATGATTTATTGGGTTGAGTGATGAACAGCGATGACTTATTGGGCTCAGTGATGAACAGCGATGATTTATTGGGCTGAGTGATGAACAGCGATGATTGATTGGGCTCAGTGAGGAACAGTGATGATTTATTGGGTTGAGTGATGAACAGGGATGATTTATTGGGTTGAGTGATGAACAGCGATGATTTATTGGGCTCAGTGATGAACAGTGATGATTTATTGGGCTGAGTGATGAACAGCGATGATTGATTGGGTTGAGTGATGAACAGCGATGATTTATTGGGTTGAGTGAGGAACAGCGATGATTTATTGGGCTCAGTGATGAACAGCGATGATTTAGTGGGCTCAGTGATGAACAGCGATGATTTATTGGGCTGAGTGATGAACAGCGATGATTGATTGGGCTCAGTGAGGAACAGTGATGATTTATTGGGTTGAGTGATGAACAGCGATGACTTATTGGGCTCAGTGATGAACAGCGATGATTTATTGGGCTCAGTGATGAACAGCGATGATTTATTGGGCTCAGTGATGAACAGCGATGATTGATTGGGCTCAGTGAGGAACAGTGATGATTTATTGGGTTGTGTGATGAACAGGGATGATTTATTGGGCTCAGTGATGAGCAGGGATGATTTATTGGGCTCAGTGATGAGCAGCGATGATTTATTGGGCTCGATGATGAACAGTGATGATTTATTGGGCTCAGTGATGAACAGTGATGATTTATTGGGTTGAGTGATGAACAGCGATGATTTATTGGGCTGAGTGATGAACAGCGATGATTTATTGGGCTGAGTGATGAACAGCGATGATTTATTGGGCTGAGTGATGAACAGCGATGATTTATTGGGTTGAGTGATGAACAGTGATGATTTATTGGGTTGAGTGATGAACAGCGATGATTTATTGGGCTGAGTGATGAACAGCGATGATTTATTGGGCTGAGTGACGAACAGCGATGATTTATTGGGTTGAGTGATGAACAGCGATGATTTATTGGGCTCAGTGATGAACAGCGATGATTTATTGGGCTCAGTGATGAGCAGGGATGATTTATTGGGTTGAGTGAAGAACAGTTATGATTTATTGGGTTGAGTGATGAACAGCGATGATTTATTGGGCTCAGTGATGAGCAGGGATGATTTATTGGGTCAGGGATGAACAGTGATGATTTATTGGGCTGAGTGATGAACAGTGATGATTTATTGGGCTCAGTGATGTACAGCGATGATTTATTGGGTTGAGTGATGAACAGCGATGATTTATTGGGTTGAGTGATGAACAGCGATGATTTATTGGGTTGAGTGATGAACAGCGTTGATTTATTGGGCTCAGTGATGAACAGCGATGATTTATTGGGCTGAGTGATGAACAGCGATGATTTATTGGGTTGAGTGATGAACAGTGATGATTGATTGGGCTCAGTGAGGAATAGTGATGATTTATTGGGTTGAGTGATGAACAGGGATGATTTATTGGGTTGAGTGATCAACAGCGATGATTTACTGGGCTCAGTTATGAACAGCGATGATTTATTGGGCTCAGTGATGAACAGCGATGATTTATTGGGCTCAGTGATGAACAGCGATGATTTATTGGGCTGAGTGATGAACAGCGATGATTGATTGGGCTCAGTGAGGAACAGTGATGATTTATTGGGTTGTGTGATGAACAGGGATGATTTATTGGGTTGAGTGATGAACAGCGATGATTTATTGGGCTCAGTGATGAACAGGGATGATTTATTGGGTTGAGTGATGAACTGCGATGATTTATTGGGCTCAGTGATGATTTATTGGGTCAGGGATGAACAGTGATGATTTATTGGGCTGAGTGATGAACAGCGATGATTTATTGGGCTCAGTGATGAACAGCGATGATTTATTGGGCTCAGTGATGAACAGCGATGATTTATTGGGTTGAGTGATGAACAGCGATGATTTATTGGGTTGAGTGATGAACAGCGATGATTTATTGGGCTCAGTGATGAACAGCGATGATTTATTGGGCTCAGTGATGAACAGCGATGATTTATTGGGCTCAGTGATGAACAGCGATGATTTATTGGGTTGAGTGATGAACAGCAATGATTTATTGGGTTGAGTGATGAACAGCGATGATTTATTGGGCTCAGTGAGGAACAGTGATGATTTATTGGGTTGAGTGATGAACAGGAATGATTTATTGGGTTGAGTGATGAGCAGTGATGATTTATTGGGCTCAGTGATGAACAGCGATGATTTCTTGGGCTGAGTGATGAACAGCGATGATTTATTGGGTTCAGTGATGAACAGTGCTGATTTATTGTGCTCAGTGATGAACAGCGATGATTTATTAGGCTTAGTGATGAACAGCGATGATTTATTGGGTTGAGGGATGAACAGTGATGATTTATTGGGCTCAGTGATATACAGCGATGATTTATTGGGCTGAGTGATGAACAGCGATGATCGATTGGGCTCAGAGAGGAACAGTGATGATTTATTGGGTTGAGTGATGAACAGGGATGATTTATTGGGTTGAGTGATGAACAGCGATGATTTATTGGGCTGAGTGATGAACAGCGATGATTTATTGGGCTCAGTGATGAACAGTGATGATTTATTGGGCTCAGTGATGAACAGCGATGATTTATTGGGTTGAGTGATGAACAGTGATGATTTATTGGGTTGAGTGATGAACAGTGATGATTTATTGGGTTGAGTGATGAACAGTGATGATTTATGGGGCTCAGTGATGAACAGCGATGATTTATTGGGCTGAGTGATGAACAGCGATGATTTATTGGGTTGAGTGATGAACAGTGATGATTTATTGGGTTGAGTGATGAACAGCGATGATGTATTGGGTTGAGTGATGAACAGCGATGATTTATTGGGCTGAGTGATGAACAGCGATGATTTATTGGGCTGAGTGATGAACAGCGATGATTTATTGGGCTGAGTTATGAACAGCGATGATTTATTGGGCTCAGTGATGAACAGCGATGATTTATTGGGCTCAGTGATGAACAGCGATGATTTATTGGGCTCAGTGATGAACAGCGATGATTTATTGGGTTGAGTGATGAACAGCGATGATTTATTGGGCTCAGTGATGAACAGCGATGATTTATTGGGCTCAGTGATGAACAGCGATGATTTATTGGGTTGAGTGATGAACAGCGATGATTTATTGGGTTGAGTGATGAACAGCGATGATTGATTGGGCTCAGTGAGGAACAGTGATGATTTATTGGGTTGAGTGATGAACAGGGATGATTTATTGGGTTGAGTGATGAACAGCGATGATTTATTGGGTTGAGTGATGAACAGTGATGATTTATTGGGTTGAGTGATGAACAGCGATGATTTATTGGGTTCAGTGATGAACTGTGCTGATTTATTATGCTTAGTGATGAACAGCGATGATTTATTAGGCTTAGTGATGAACAGCGATGATTTATTGGGTTGAGGGATGAACAGTGATGATTTATTGGGCTCAGTGATATACAGCGATGATTTATTGGGCTGAGTGATGAACAGCGATGATTGATTGGGCTCTGAGAGGAACAGTGATGATTTATTGGGTTGAGTGATGAACAGCGATGATTTATTGGGCTCAGTGATGAACAGCGATGATTTATTGGGCTCAGTGATGAACAGCGATGATTTATTGGGTTGAGTGATGAACAGCGATGATTTATTGGGTTGAGTGATGAACAGCGATGATTGATTGGGCTCAGTGAGGAACAGTGATGATTTATTGGGTTGAGTGATGAACAGGGATGATTTATTGGGTTGAGTGATGAACAGCGATGATTTACTGGGTTGAGTGACGAACAGCGATGATTTATTGGGTTGAGTGATGAACAGCGATGATTTATTGGGCTGAGTGATGAACAGTGATGATTTATTGGGTTGAGTGATGAGCAGTGATGATTTATTGGGCTCAGTGATGAACAGCGATGATTTATTGGGCTCAGTGATGGACAGCGATGATTTATTGGGTTGAGTGATGAACAGCGATGATTTATTGGGCTGAGTGATGAACAGCGATGATTTATTGGGCTGGGTGATGAACAGCGATGATTTATTGGGCTCAGTGATGATTTATTGGGCTCAGTGATGAACAGCGATGATTTATTGGGTTGAGTGATGAACAGCGATGATCTATTGGGTTGAGTGATGAACAGTGATGATTTATTGGGCTCAGTGATGAACAGCGATGATTTATTGGGCTGAGTGATGAGCAGAGATGATTTATTGGGCTCAGTAATGAACAGTGATGATTTATTGGGCTCAGTGATGAACAGTGATGATTTATTGGGTTGAGTGATGAACAGTGATGATTTATTGGGTTGAGTGATGAACAGCGATGATTTATTGGGCTGAGTGATGAACAGCGATGATTTATTGGGCTCAGTGATGAACAGCGATGATTTATTGGGCTCAGTGATGAACAGGGATGATTTATTGGGCTGAGTGATGAACAGTGATGATTTATTGGGTTGAGTGATGAACAGTGATGATTTATTGGGCTCAGTGATGAACAGCGAAGATTTATTGGGTTGAGTGATGAACAGTGATGATTTATTGGGCTCAGTGATATACAGCGATGATTTATTGGGCTGAGTGATGAACAGCGATGATTGATTGGGCTCAGAGAGGAAGAGTGATGATTTATTGGGTTGAGTGATGAACAGGGATGATTTATTGGGTTGAGTGATGAACAGCAATGATTTATTGGGCTCAGTGATGAACAGCGATGATTTAGTGGGCTCAGTGATGAACAGTGATGATTTATTGGGCTCAGTGATGAACAGCGATGATTTATTGGGTTGAGTGATGAACAGTGATGATTTATTGGGCTCAGTGATGAACAGTGATGATCTATTGGGTTAAGTGATGAACAGCGATGATTTATTGGGCTCAGGGATGATTTATTGGGCTCAGTGATGAACAGCGATGATTTATTGGGTTGAGTGATGAACAGCGATGATCTATTGGGTTGAGTGATGAACAGTGATGATTTATTGGGCTCAGTGATGAACAGCGATGATTTATTGGGCTGAGTGATGAACAGCGATGATCTATTGGGTTGAGTGATGAACAGTGATGATTTATTGGGCTCAGTGATGAACAGCGATGATTTATTGGGCTGAGTGATGAGCAGCGATGATTTATTAGGCTCAGTATTGAACAGTGATGATTTATTGGGCTCAGTGATGAACAGCGATGATTTATTGGGCTGAGTGATGAACAGCGATGATTTATTGGGCTGAGTGATGAACAGCGATGATTTATTGGGCTCAGTGATGATTTATTGGGCTCAGTGATGAACAGCGATGATTTATGGGGTTGAGTGATGAACAGCGATGATCTATTGGGTTGAGTGATGAACAGTGATGATTTATTGGGCTCAGTGATGAACAGCGATGATTTATTGGGCTGAGTGATGAGCAGCGATGATTTATTGGGCTCAGTGATGAATAGTGATGATTTATTGGGCTCAGTGATGAACAGTGATGATTTATTGGGTTGAGTGATGAACAGCGATGATTTATTGGGTTGAGTGATGAACAGCGATGATTTATTGGGCTGAGTGATGAACAGCGATGATTTATTGGGCTGAGTGATGAACAGCGATGATTTATTGGGTTGAGTGATGAACAGTGATGATTTATTAGGCTTAGTGATGAACAGCGATGATTTATTGGGCTGAGTGATGAGCAGCGATGATTTCTTGGGCTCAGTGATGAACAGTGATGATTTATTGGGCTCAGTGATGAACAGTGATGATTTATTGGGTTGAGTGATGAACAGCGATGATTTATTGGGCTGAGTGATGAACAGCGATGATTTATTGGGCTGAGTGATCAACAGCGATGATTTATTGGGCTGAGTGATGAACAGCGATGATTTATTGGGTTGAGTGATGAACAGTGATGATTTATTGGGTTGAGTGATGAACAGTGATGATGTATTGGGTTGAGTGATGAACAGCGATGATTTATTGGGCTGAGTGATGAACAGCGATGATTTATTGGGCTGAGTGATGAACAGCGATGATTTATTGGGCTCAGTGATGAACAGCGATGATTTATTGGGCTCAGTGATGAACAGCGATGATTTATTGGGCTCAGTGATGAACAGCGATGATTTATTGGGTTGAGTGATGAACAGCGATGATTTATTGGGCTCAGTGATGAACAGCGATGATTTATTGGGCTCAGTGATGAACAGCGATGATTTATTGGGTTGAGTGATGAACAGCGATGATTTATTGGGTTGAGTGATGAACAGCGATGATTGATTGGGCTCAGTGAGGAACAGTGATGATTTATTGGGTTGAGTGATGAACAGGGATGATTTATTGGGTTGAGTGATGAACAGCGATGATTTATTGGGTTGAGTGATGAACAGTGATGATTTATTGGGTTGAGTGATGAACAGCGATGATTTATTGGGTTCAGTGATGAACTGTGCTGATTTATTATGCTTAGTGATGAACAGCGATGATTTATTAGGCTTAGTGATGAACAGCGATGATTTATTGGGTTGAGGGATGAACAGTGATGATTTATTGGGCTCAGTGATATACAGCGATGATTTATTGGGCTGAGTGATGAACAGCGATGATTGATTGGGCTCTGAGAGGAACAGTGATGATTTATTGGGTTGAGTGATGAACAGGGATGATTTATTGGGTTGAGTGATGAACAGTGATGATTTATTGGGCTCAGTGATGAACAGCGATGATTTATTGGGTTGAGTGATGAACAGTGATGATTTATTGGGTTGAGTGATGAACAGTGATGATTTATTGGGCTCAGTGATGAACAGGGATGATTTATTGGGCTCAGGGTTGAACAGTGATGATTTATTGGGCTCAGTGATGATTTAAAGGGTTGAGTGATGAACAGCGATGATTTATTGGGTTGAGTGATGAACAGCGATGACTTATTGGGCTCAGTGATGAACAGCGATGATTTATTGGGCTGAGTGATGAACAGCGATGATTGATTGGGCTCAGTGAGGAACAGTGATGATTTATTGGGTTGAGTGATGAACAGGGATGATTTATTGGGTTGAGTGATGAACAGCGATGATTGATTGGGCTCAGTGATGAACAGTGATGATTTATTGGGCTGAGTGATGAACAGCGATGATTGATTGGGTTGAGTGATGAACAGCGATGATTTATTGGGTTGAGTGAGGAACAGCGATGATTTATTGGGCTCAGTGATGAACAGCGATGATTTAGTGGGCTCAGTGATGAACAGCGATGATTTATTGGGCTGAGTGATGAACAGCGATGATTGATTGGGCTCAGTGAGGAACAGTGATGATTTATTGGGTTGAGTGATGAACAGCGATGACTTATTGGGCTCAGTGATGAACAGCGATGATTTATTGGGCTCAGTGATGAACAGCGATGATTTATTGGGCTCAGTGATGAACAGCGATGATTGATTGGGCTCAGTGAGGAACAGTGATGATTTATTGGGTTGTGTGATGAACAGGGATGATTTATTGGGCTCAGTGATGAGCAGGGATGATTTATTGGGCTCAGTGATGAGCAGCGATGATTTATTGGGCTCGATGATGAACAGTGATGATTTATTGGGCTCAGTGATGAACAGTGATGATTTATTGGGTTGAGTGATGAACAGCGATGATTTATTGGGCTGAGTGATGAACAGCGATGATTTATTGGGCTGAGTGATGAACAGCGATGATTTATTGGGTTGAGTGATGAACAGTGATGATTTATTGGGTTGAGTGATGAACAGCGATGATTTATTGGGCTGAGTGATGAACAGCGATGATTTATTGGGCTGAGTGACGAACAGCGATGATTTATTGGGTTGAGTGATGAACAGCGATGATTTATTGGGCTCAGTGATGAACAGCGATGATTTATTGGGCTCAGTGATGAGCAGGGATGATTTATTGGGTTGAGTGAAGAACAGTTATGATTTATTGGGTTGAGTGATGAACAGCGATGATTTATTGGGCTCAGTGATGAGCAGGGATGATTTATTGGGTCAGGGATGAACAGTGATGATTTATTGGGCTGAGTGATGAACAGTGATGATTTATTGGGCTCAGTGATGTACAGCGATGATTTATTGGGTTGAGTGATGAACAGCGATGATTTATTGGGTTGAGTGATGAACAGCGATGATTTATTGGGTTGAGTGATGAACAGCGTTGATTTATTGGGCTCAGTGATGAACAGCGATGATTTATTGGGCTGAGTGATGAACAGCGATGATTTATTGGGTTGAGTGATGAACAGTGATGATTGATTGGGCTCAGTGAGGAATAGTGATGATTTATTGGGTTGAGTGATGAACAGGAATGATTTATTGGGTTGAGTGATCAACAGCGATGATTTACTGGGCTCAGTTATGAACAGCGATGATTTATTGGGCTCAGTGATGAACAGCGATGATTTATTGGGCTCAGTGATGAACAGCGATGATTTATTGGGCTGAGTGATGAACAGCGATGATTGATTGGGCTCAGTGAGGAACAGTGATGATTTATTGGGTTGTGTGATGAACAGGGATGATTTATTGGGTTGAGTGATGAACAGCGATGATTTATTGGGCTCAGTGATGAACAGGGATGATTTATTGGGTTGAGTGATGAACAGCGATGATTTATTGGGCTCAGTGATGATTTATTGGGTCAGGGATGAACAGTGATGATTTATTGGGCTGAGTGATGAACAGCGATGATTTATTGGGCTCAGTGATGAACAGCGATGATTTATTGGGCTCAGTGATGAACAGCGATGATTTATTGGGTTGAGTGATGAACAGCGATGATTTATTGGGTTGAGTGATGAACAGCGATGATTTATTGGGCTCAGTGATGAACAGCGATGATTTATTGGGCTCAGTGATGAACAGCGATGATTTATTGGGTTGAGTGATGAACAGCAATGATTTATTGGGTTGAGTGATGAACAGCGATGATTTATTGGGCTCAGTGAGGAACAGTGATGATTTATTGGGTTGAGTGATGAACAGGAATGATTTATTGGGTTGAGTGATGAGCAGTGATGATTTATTGGGCTCAGTGATGAACAGCGATGATTTCTTGGGCTGAGTGATGAACAGCGATGATTTATTGGGTTCAGTGATGAACAGTGCTGATTTATTGTGCTCAGTGATGAACAGCGATGATTTATTAGGCTTAGTGATGAACAGCGATGATTTATTGGGTTGAGGGATGAACAGTGATGATTTATTGGGCTCAGTGATATACAGCGATGATTTATTGGGCTGAGTGATGAACAGCGATGATCGATTGGGCTCAGAGAGGAACAGTGATGATTTATTGGGTTGAGTGATGAACAGGGATGATTTATTGGGTTGAGTGATGAACAGCGATGATTTATTGGGCTGAGTGATGAACAGCGATGATTTATTGGGCTCAGTGATGAACAGTGATGATTTATTGGGCTCAGTGATGAACAGTGATGATTTATTGGGCTCAGTGATGAACAGCGATGATTTATTGGGTTGAGTGATGAACAGTGATGATTTATTGGGTTGAGTGATGAACAGTGATGATTTATTGGGTTGAGTGATGAACAGTGATGATTTATTGGGCTCAGTGATGAACAGCGATGATTTATTGGGTTAAGTGATGAACAGCGATGATTTATTGGGCTCAGTGATGATTTATTGGCCTCAGTGATGAACAGCGATGATTTATTGGGTTGAGTGATGAACAGCGATGATCTATTGGGTTGAGTGATGAACAGTGATGATTTATTGGGCTCAGTGATGAACAGCGATGATTTATTGGGCTGAGTGATGAACAGCGATGATCTATTGGGTTGAGTGATGAACAGTGATGATTTATTGGGCTGAGTGATGAACAGCGATGATTTATTGGGCTGAGTGATGAGCAGCGATGATTTATTGGGCTGAGTGATGAACAGCGATGATTTATTGGGTTGAGTGATGAACAGTGATGATTTATTGGGTTGAGTGATGAACAGCGATGATTTATTGGGTTCAGGGATGAACAGTGATGATTTATTGGGTTGAGTGATGAACAGCGATGATTTATTGGGCTGAGTGATGAACAGCGATGATTTATTGGGTTGAGTGATGAACAGTGATGATTTATTGGGTTGAGTGATGAACAGCGATGATTTATTGGGTTCAGTGATGAACTGTGCTGATTTATTATGCTTAGTGATGAACAGCGATGATTTATTAGGCTTAGTGATGAACAGCGATGATTTATTGGGTTGAGGGATGAACAGTGATGATTTATTGGGCTCAGTGATATACAGCGATGATTTATTGGGCTGAGTGATGAACAGCGATGATTGATTGGGCTCTGAGAGGAACAGTGATGATTTATTGGGTTGAGTGATGAACAGGGATGATTTATTGGGTTGAGTGATGAACAGTGATGATTTATTGGGCTCAGTGATGAACAGCGATGATTTATTGGGTTGAGTGATGAACAGTGATGATTTTTTGGGTTGAGTGAAGAACAGTGATGATTTATTGGGCTCAGTGATGAACAGCGATGATTTATTGGGTTGAGTGATGAACAGCGATGATCTATTGGGTTGAGTGATGAACAGCGATGATCTATTGGGTTGAGTGATGAACAGTGATGATTTATTGGGCTCAGTGATGAACAGCGATGATTTATTGGGCTGAGTGATGAACAGCGATGATCTATTGGGTTGAGTGATGAACAGTGATGATTTATTGGGCTGAGTGATGAACAGCGATGATTTATTGGGCTGAGTGATGAGCAGCGATGATTTATTGGGCTCAGTGATGAACAGTGATGATTTATTGGGCTCAGTGATGAACAGTGATGATTTATTGGGCTGAGTGATGAACAGCGATGATTTATTGGGCTGAGTGATGAACAGCGATGATTTATTGGGCTCAGTGATGATTTATTGGGCTCAGTGATGAACAGCGATGATTTATTGGGTTGAGTGATGAACAGCGATGATCGATTGGGTTGAGTGATGAACACTGATGATTTATTGGGCTCAGTGATGAACAGCGATGATTTATTGGGCTGAGTGATGAGCAGCGATGATTTCTTGGGCTCAGTGATGAACAGTGATGATTTATTGGGCTCAGTGATGAACAGTGATGATTTATTGGGTTGAGTGATGAACAGCGATGGTTTATTGGGCTGAGTGATGAACAGCGATGATTTATTGGGC
Source organism: Chiloscyllium punctatum (assembly GCF_047496795.1). NCBI lineage: Eukaryota > Metazoa > Chordata > Chondrichthyes > Orectolobiformes > Hemiscylliidae > Chiloscyllium > Chiloscyllium punctatum. Next base: position 44,486,523 of record NC_092785.1, read on the forward strand.
TGAGTGATGAACAGCGATGATTTATTGGGCTGAGTGATGAACAGCGATGATTTATTGGGCTCAGTGATGAACAGCGATGATTTATTGGGCTCAGTGATGAACAGCGATGATTTATTGGGCTCAGTGATGAACAGCGATGATTTATTGGGTTGAGTGATGAACAGCGATGATTTATTGGGCTCAGTGATGAACAGCGATGATTTATTGGGCTCAGTGATGAACAGCGATGATTTATTGGGTTGAGTGATGAACAGCGATGATTTATTGGGTTGAGTGATGAACAGCGATGATTGATTGGGCTCAGTGAGGAACAGTGATGATTTATTGGGTTGAGTGATGAACAGGGATGATTTATGGGGTTGAGTGATGAACAGCGATGATTTATTGGGTTGAGTGATGAACAGTGATGATTTATTGGGTTGAGTGATGAACAGCGATGATTTATTGGGTTCAGTGATGAACTGTGCTGATTTATTATGCTTAGTGATGAACAGCGATGATTTATTAGGCTTAGTGATGAACAGCGATGATTTATTGGGTTGAGGGATGAACAGTGATGATTTATTGGGCTCAGTGATATACAGCGATGATTTATTGGGCTGAGTGATGAACAGCGATGATTGATTGGGCTCTGAGAGGAACAGTGATGATTTATTGGGTTGAGTGATGAACAGCGATGATTTATTGGGCTCAGTGATGAACAGCGATGATTTATTGGGTTGAGTGATGAACAGCGATGATTTATTGGGTTGAGTGATGAACAGCGATGATTGATTGGGCTCAGTGAGGAACAGTGATGATTTATTGGGTTGAGTGATGAACAGGGATGATTTATTGGGTTGAGTGATGAACAGCGATGATTTACTGGGTTGAGTGACGAACAGCGATGATTTATTGGGTTGAGTGATGAACAGCGATGATTTATTGGGCTGAGTGATGAACAGTGATGATTTATTGGGTTGAGTGATGAGCAGTGATGATTTATTGGGCTCAGTGATGAACAGCGATGATTTATTGGGCTCAGTGATGGACAGCGATGATTTATTGGGCTGAGTGATGAACAGCGATGATTTATTGGGCTGGGTGATGAACAGCGATGATTTATTGGGCTCAGTGATGATTTATTGGGCTCAGTGATGAACAGCGATGATTTATTGGGTTGAGTGATGAACAGCGATGATCTATTGGGTTGAGTGATGAACAGTGATGATTTATTGGGCTCAGTGATGAACAGCGATGATTTATTGGGCTGAGTGATGAGCAGCGATGATTTATTGGGCTCAGTAATGAACAGTGATGATTTATTGGGCTCAGTGATGAACAGTGATGATTTATTGGGTTGAGTGATGAACAGTGATGATTTATTGGGTTGAGTGATGAACAGCGATGATTTATTGGGCTGAGTGATGAACAGCGATGATTTATTGGGCTCAGTGATGAACAGCGATGATTTATTGGGCTCAGTGATGAACAGCGATGATTTATTGGGCTCAGTGATGAACAGGGATGATTTATTGGGCTGAGTGATGAACAGTGATGATTTATTGGGTTGAGTGATGAACAGTGATGATTTATTGGGCTCAGTGATGAACAGCGATGATTTATTGGTTTGAGTGATGAACAGTGATGATTTATTGGGCTCAGTGATATACAGCGATGATTTATTGGGCTGAGTGATGAACAGCGATGATTGATTGGGCTCAGAGAGGAAGAGTGATGATTTATTGGGTTGAGTGATGAACAGCAATGATTTATTGGGCTCAGTGATGAACAGCGATGATTTAGTGGGCTCAGTGATGAACAGTGATGATTTATTGGGCTCAGTGATGAACAGCGATGATTTATTGGGTTGAGTGATGAACAGTGATGATTTATTGGGTTGAGTGATGAACAGTGATGATTTATTGGGCTCAGTGATGAACAGTGATGATCTATTGGGTTAAGTGATGAACAGCGATGATTTATTGGGCTCAGGGATGATTTATTGGGCTCAGTGATGAACAGCGATGATTTATTGGGTTGAGTGATGAACAGCGATGATCTATTGGGTTGAGTGATGAACAGTGATGATTTATTGGGCTCAGTGATGAACAGCGATGATTTATTGGGCTGAGTGATGAACAGCGATGATCTATTGGGTTGAGTGATGAACAGTGATGATTTATTGGGCTCAGTGATGAACAGCGATGATTTATTGGGCTGAGTGATGAGCAGCGATGATTTATTAGGCTCAGTGATGAACAGTGATGATTTATTGGGCTCAGTGATGAACAGCGATGATTTATTGGGCTGAGTGATGAACAGCGATGATTTATTGGGCTGAGTGATGAACAGCGATGATTTATTGGGCTCAGTGATGATTTATTGGGCTCAGTGATGAACAGCGATGATTTATGGGGTTGAGTGATGAACAGCGATGATCTATTGGGTTGAGTGATGAACAGTGATGATTTATTGGGCTCAGTGATGAACAGCGATGATTTATTGGGCTGAGTGATGAGCAGCGATGATTTATTGGGCTCAGTGATGAATAGTGATGATTTATTGGGCTCAGTGATGAACAGTGATGATTTATTGGGTTGAGTGATGAACAGCGATGATTTATTGGGTTGAGTGATGAACAGCGATGATTTATTGGGCTGAGTGATGAACAGCGATGATTTATTGGGCTGAGTGATGAACAGCGATGATTTATTGGGTTGAGTGATGAACAGTGATGATTTATTAGGCTTAGTGATGAACAGCGATGATTTATTGGGCTGAGTGATGAGCAGCGATGATTTCTTGGGCTCAGTGATGAACAGTGATGATTTATTGGGCTCAGTGATGAACAGTGATGATTTATTGGGTTGAGTGATGAACAGCGATGATTTATTGGGCTGAGTGATGAACAGCGATGATTTATTGGGCTGAGTGATCAACAGCGATGATTTATTGGGCTGAGTGATGAACAGCGATGATTTATTGGGTTGAGTGATGAACAGTGATGATTTATTGGGTTGAGTGATGAACAGTGATGATGTATTGGGTTGAGTGATGAACAGCGATGATTTATTGGGCTGAGTGATGAACAGCGATGATTTATTGGGCTGAGTGATGAACAGCGATGATTTATTGGGCTCAGTGATGAACAGCGATGATTTATTGGGCTCAGTGATGAACAGCGATGATTTATTGGGCTCAGTGATGAACAGCGATGATTTATTGGGTTGAGTGATGAACAGCGATGATTTATTGGGCTCAGTGATGAACAGCGATGATTTATTGGGCTCAGTGATGAACAGCGATGATTTATTGGGTTGAGTGATGAACAGCGATGATTTATTGGGTTGAGTGATGAACAGCGATGATTGATTGGGCTCAGTGAGGAACAGTGATGATTTATTGGGTTGAGTGATGAACAGGGATGATTTATTGGGTTGAGTGATGAACAGCGATGATTTATTGGGTTGAGTGATGAACAGTGATGATTTATTGGGTTGAGTGATGAACAGCGATGATTTATTGGGTTCAGTGATGAACTGTGCTGATTTATTATGCTTAGTGATGAACAGCGATGATTTATTAGGCTTAGTGATGAACAGCGATGATTTATTGGGTTGAGGGATGAACAGTGATGATTTATTGGGCTCAGTGATATACAGCGATGATTTATTGGGCTGAGTGATGAACAGCGATGATTGATTGGGCTCTGAGAGGAACAGTGATGATTTATTGGGTTGAGTGATGAACAGCGATGATTTATTGGGCTCAGTGATGAACAGCGATGATTTATTGGGCTCAGTGATGAACAGCGATGATTTATTGGGTTGAGTGATGAACAGCGATGATTTATTGGGTTGAGTGATGAACAGCGATGATTGATTGGGCTCAGTGAGAAACAGTGATGATTTATTGGGTTGAGTGATGAACAGGGATGATTTATTGGGTTGAGTGATGAACAGCGATGATTTACTGGGTTGAGTGACGAACAGCGATGATTTATTGGGTTGAGTGATGAACAGCGATGATTTATTGGGCTGAGTGATGAACAGTGATGATTTATTGGGTTGAGTGATGAGCAGTGATGATTTATTGGGCTCAGTGATGAACAGCGATGATTTATTGGGCTCAGTGATGGACAGCGATGATTTATTGGGCTGAGTGATGAACAGCGATGATTTATTGGGCTGGGTGATGAACAGCGATGATTTATTGGGCTCAGTGATGATTTATTGGGCTCAGTGATGAACAGCGATGATTTATTGGGTTGAGTGATGAACAGCGATGATCTATTGGGTTGAGTGATGAACAGTGATGATTTATTGGGCTCAGTGATGAACAGCGATGATTTATTGGGCTGAGTGATGAGCAGCGATGATTTATTGGGCTCAGTAATGAACAGTGATGATTTATTGGGCTCAGTGATGAACAGTGATGATTTATTGGGTTGAGTGATGAACAGTGATGATTTATTGGGTTGAGTGATGAACAGCGATGATTTATTGGGCTGAGTGATGAACAGCGATGATTTATTGGGCTCAGTGATGAACAGCGATGATTTATTGGGCTCAGTGATGAACAGGGATGATTTATTGGGCTGAGTGATGAACAGTGATGATTTATTGGGTTGAGTGATGAACAGTGATGATTTATTGGGCTCAGTGATGAACAGCGATGATTTATTGGTTTGAGTGATGAACAGTGATGATTTATTGGGCTCAGTGATATACAGCGATGATTTATTGGGCTGAGTGATGAACAGCGATGATTGATTGGGCTCAGAGAGGAAGAGTGATGATTTATTGGGTTGAGTGATGAACAGCAATGATTTATTGGGCTCAGTGATGAACAGCGATGATTTAGTGGGCTCAGTGATGAACAGTGATGATTTATTGGGCTCAGTGATGAACAGCGATGATTTATTGGGTTGAGTGATGAACAGTGATGATTTATTGGGTTGAGTGATGAACAGTGATGATTTATTGGGCTCAGTGATGAACAGTGATGATCTATTGGGTTAAGTGATGAACAGCGATGATTTATTGGGCTCAGGGATGATTTATTGGGCTCAGTGATGAACAGCGATGATTTATTGGGTTGAGTGATGAACAGCGATGATCTATTGGGTTGAGTGATGAACAGTGATGATTTATTGGGCTCAGTGATGAACAGCGATGATTTATTGGGCTGAGTGATGAACAGCGATGATCTATTGGGTTGAGTGATGAACAGTGATGATTTATTGGGCTCAGTGATGAACAGCGATGATTTATTGGGCTGAGTGATGAGCAGCGATGATTTATTAGGCTCAGTGATGAACAGTGATGATTTATTGGGCTCAGTGATGAACAGCGATGATTTATTGGGCTGAGTGATGAACAGCGATGATTTATTGGGCTGAGTGATGAACAGCGATGATTTATTGGGCTCAGTGATGATTTATTGGGCTCAGTGATGAACAGCGATGATTTATGGGGTTGAGTGATGAACAGCGATGATCGATTGGGTTGAGTGATGAACAGTGATGATTTATTGGGCTCAGTGATGAACAGCGATGATTTATTGGGCTGAGTGATGAGCAGCGATGATTTATTGGGCTCAGTGATGAATAGTGATGATTTATTGGGCTCAGTGATGAACAGTGATGATTTATTGGGTTGAGTGATGAACAGCGATGATTTATTGGGTTGAGTGATGAACAGCGATGATTTATTGGGCTGAGTGATGAACAGCGATGATTTATTGGGCTGAGTGATGAACAGCGATGATTTATTGGGTTGAGTGATGAACAGTGATGATTTATTAGGCTTAGTGATGAACAGCGATGATTTATTGGGCTGAGTGATGAGCAGCGATGATTTCTTGGGCTCAGTGATGAACAGTGATGATTTATTGGGCTCAGTGATGAACAGTGATGATTTATTGGGTTGAGTGATGAACAGCGATGATTTATTGGGCTGAGTGATGAACAGCGATGATTTATTGGGCTGAGTGATCAACAGCGATGATTTATTGGGCTGAGTGATGAACAGCGATGATTTATTGGGTTGAGTGATGAACAGTGATGATTTATTGGGTTGAGTGATGAACAGTGATGATGTATTGGGTTGAGTGATGAACAGCGATGATTTATTGGGCTGAGTGATGAACAGCGATGATTTATTGGGCTGTGTGATGAACAGCGATGATTTATTGGGCTCAGTGATGAACAGCGATGATTTATTGGGCTCAGTGATGAACAGCGATGATTTATTGGGTTGAGTGATGAACAGCGATGATTTATTGGGCTCAGTGATGAACAGCGATGATTTATTGGGCTCAGTGATGAACAGCGATGATTTATTGGGTTGAGTGATGAACAGCGATGATTTATTGGGTTGAGTGATGAACAGCGATGATTGATTGGGCTCAGTGAGGAACAGTGATGATTTATTGGGTTGAGTGATGAACAGGGATGATTTATTGGGTTGAGTGATGAACAGCGATGATTTATTGGGTTGAGTGATGAACAGTGATGATTTATTGGGTTGAGTGATGAACAGCGATGATTTATTGGGTTCAGTGATGAACTGTGCTGATTTATTATGCTTAGTGATGAACAGCGATGATTTATTAGGCTTAGTGATGAACAGCGATGATTTATTGGGTTGAGGGATGAACAGTGATGATTTATTGGGCTCAGTGATATACAGCGATGATTTATTGGGCTGAGTGATGAACAGCGATGATTGATTGGGCTCTGAGAGGAACAGTGATGATTTATTGGGTTGAGTGATGAACAGGGATGATTTATTGGGTTGAGTGATGAACAGTGATGATTTATTGGGCTCAGTGATGAACAGCGATGATTTATTGGGTTGAGTGATGAACAGTGATGATTTTTTGGGTTGAGTGAAGAACAGTGATGATTTATTGGGCTCAGTGATGAACAGCGATGATTTATTGGGTTGAGTGATGAACAGCGATGATCTATTGGGTTGAGTGATGAACAGCGATGATCTATTGGGTTGAGTGATGAACAGTGATGATTTATTGGGCTCAGTGATGAACAGCGATGATTTATTGGGCTGAGTGATGAACAGCGATGATCTATTGGGTTGAGTGATGAACAGTGATGATTTATTGGGCTGAGTGATGAACAGCGATGATTTATTGGGCTGAGTGATGAGCAGCGATGATTTATTGGGCTCAGTGATGAACAGTGATGATTTACTGGGCTCAGTGATGAACAGTGATGATTTATTGGGCTGAGTGATGAACAGCGATGATTTATTAGGCTGAGTGATGAACAGCGATGATTTATTGGGCTCAGTGATGATTTATTGGGCTCAGTGATGAACAGCGATGATTTATTGGGTTGAGTGATGAACAGCGATGATTTATTGGGTTGAGTGATGAACAGCGATGATTTATTGGGCTCAGTGATGAACAGCGATGATTTATTGGGCTGAGTGATGAACAGCGATGATTTATTGGGCTGAGTGATGAACAGCCATGATTTATTGGGTTGAGTGATGAACAGTGATGATTTATTGGGTTGAGTGATGAACAGTGATGATGTATTGGGTTGAGTGATGAACAGCGATGATTTATTGGGCTGAGTGATGAACAGCGATGATTTATTGGGTTGAGTGATGAACAGTGATGATTTATTGGGTTGAGTGATGAACAGTGATGATTTATTGGGCTCAGTGATGAACAGCGATGATTTATTGGGTTGAGTGATGAACAGCGATGATCTATTGGGTTGAGTGATGAACAGCGATGAATTATTGGGCTGAGTGATGAACAGCGATGATTTATTGGGCTGAGTGATGAACAGCGATGATCTATTGGGTTGAGTGATGAACAGCGATGATCTATTGGGTTGAGTGATGAACAGTGATGATTTATTGGGCTGAGTGATGAACAGCGATGATTTATTGGGCTGAGTGATGAGCAGCGATGATTTATTGGGCTGAGTGATGAACAGCGATGATTTATTGGGTTGAGTGATGAACAGTGATGATTTATTGGGTTGAGTGATGAACAGCGATGATTTATTGGGTTCAGGGATGAACAGTGATGATTTATTGGGTTGAGTGATGAACAGCGATGATTTATTGGGCTGAGTGATGAACAGCGATGATTTATTGGGTTGAGTGATGAACAGTGATGATTTATTGGGTTGAGTGATGAACAGCGATGATTTATTGGGTTCAGTGATGAACTGTGCTGATTTATTATGCTTAGTGATGAACAGCGATGATTTATTAGGCTTAGTGATGAACAGCGATGATTTATTGGGTTGAGGGATGAACAGTGATGATTTATTGGGCTCAGTGATATACAGCGATGATTTATTGGGCTGAGTGATGAACAGCGATGATTGATTGGGCTCTGAGAGGAACAGTGATGATTTATTGGGTTGAGTGATGAACAGGGATGATTTATTGGGTTGAGTGATGAACAGTGATGATTTATTGGGCTCAGTGATGAACAGCGATGATTTATTGGGTTGAGTGATGAACAGTGATGATTTTTTGGGTTGAGTGAAGAACAGTGATGATTTATTGGGCTCAGTGATGAACAGCGATGATTTATTGGGTTGAGTGATGAACAGCGATGATCTATTGGGTTGAGTGATGAACAGCGATGATCTATTGGGTTGAGTGATGAACAGTGATGATTTATTGGGCTCAGTGATGAACAGCGATGATTTATTGGGCTGAGTGATGAACAGCGATGATCTATTGGGTTGAGTGATGAACAGTGATGATTTATTGGGCTGAGTGATGAACAGCGATGATTTATTGGGCTGAGTGATGAGCAGCGATGATTTATTGGGCTCAGTGATGAACAGTGATGATTTATTGGGCTCAGTGATGAACAGTGATGATTTATTGGGCTCAGTGATGAACAGCGATGATTTATTGGGCTGAGTGATGAACAGCGATGATTTATTGGGCTCAGTGATGATTTATTGGGCTCAGTGATGAACAGCGATGATTTATTGGGTTGAGTGATGAACAGCGATGATCGATTGGGTTGAGTGATGAACACTGATGATTTATTGGGCTCAGTGATGAACAGCGATGATTTATTGGGCTGAGTGATGAGCAGCGATGATTTCTTGGGCTCAGTGATGAACAGTGATGATTTATTGGGCTCAGTGATGAACAGTGATGATTTATTGGGTTGAGTGATGAACAGCGATGATTTATTGGGCTGAGTGATGAACAGCGATGATTTATTGGGCTGAGTGATGAACAGCGATGATTTATTGGGCTGAGTTATGAACAGCGATGATTTATTGGGCTCAGTGATGAACAGCGATGATTTATTGGGCTCAGTGATGAACAGCGATGATTTATTGGGCTCAGTGATGAACAGCGATGATTTATTGGGTTGAGTGATGAACAGCGATGATTTATTGGGCTCAGTGATGAACAGCGATGATTTATTGGGCTCAGTGATGAACAGCGATGATTTATTGGGTTGAGTGATGAACAGCGATGATTTATTGGGTTGAGTGATGAACAGCGATGATTGATTGGGCTCAGTGAGGAACAGTGATGATTTATTGGGTTGAGTGATGAACAGGGATGATTTATGGGGTTGAGTGATGAACAGCGATGATTTATTGGGTTGAGTGATGAACAGTGATGATTTATTGGGTTGAGTGATGAACAGCGATGATTTATTGGGTTCAGTGATGAACTGTGCTGATTTATTATGCTTAGTGATGAACAGCGATGATTTATTAGGCTTAGTGATGAACAGCGATGATTTATTGGGTTGAGGGATGAACAGTGATGATTTATTGGGCTCAGTGATATACAGCGATGATTTATTGGGCTGAGTGATGAACAGCGATGATTGATTGGGCTCTGAGAGGAACAGTGATGATTTATTGGGTTGAGTGATGAACAGCGATGATTTATTGGGCTCAGTGATGAACAGCGATGATTTATTGGGCTCAGTGATGAACAGCGATGATTTATTGGGTTGAGTGATGAACAGCGATGATTTATTGGGTTGAGTGATGAACAGCGATGATTGATTGGGCTCAGTGAGGAACAGTGATGATTTATTGGGTTGAGTGATGAACAGGGATGATTTATTGGGTTGAGTGATGAACAGCGATGATTTACTGGGTTGAGTGACGAACAGCGATGATTTATTGGGTTGAGTGATGAACAGCGATGATTTATTGGGCTGAGTGATGAACAGTGATGATTTATTGGGTTGAGTGATGAGCAGTGATGATTTATTGGGCTCAGTGATGAACAGCGATGATTTATTGGGCTCAGTGATGGACAGCGATGATTTATTGGGCTGAGTGATGAACAGCGATGATTTATTGGGCTGGGTGATGAACAGCGATGATTTATTGGGCTCAGTGATGATTTATTGGGCTCAGTGATGAACAGCGATGATTTATTGGGTTGAGTGATGAACAGCGATGATCTATTGGGTTGAGTGATGAACAGTGATGATTTATTGGGCTCAGTGATGAACAGCGATGATTTATTGGGCTGAGTGATGAGCAGCGATGATTTATTGGGCTCAGTAATGAACAGTGATGATTTATTGGGCTCAGTGATGAACAGTGATGATTTATTGGGTTGAGTGATGAACAGTGATGATTTATTGGGTTGAGTGATGAACAGCGATGATTTATTGGGCTGAGTGATGAACAGCGATGATTTATTGGGCTCAGTGATGAACAGCGATGATTTATTGGGCTCAGTGATGAACAGGGATGATTTATTGGGCTGAGTGATGAACAGTGATGATTTATTGGGTTGAGTGATGAACAGTGATGATTTATTGGGCTCAGTGATGAACAGCGATGATTTATTGGGTTGAGTGATGAACAGTGATGATTTATTGGGCTCAGTGATATACAGCGATGATTTATTGGGCTGAGTGATGAACAGCGATGATTGATTGGGCTCAGAGAGGAAGAGTGATGATTTATTGGGTTGAGTGATGAACAGGGATGATCTATTGGGTTGAGTGATGAACAGTGATGATTTATTGGGCTCAGTGATGAACAGCGATGATTTATTGGGCTGAGTGATGAACAGCGATGATCTATTGGGTTGAGTGATGAACAGTGATGATTTATTGGGCTCAGTGATGAACAGCGATGATTTATTGGGCTGAGTGATGAACAGCGATGATCTATTGGGTTGAGTGATGAACAGTGATGATTTATTGGGCTCAGTGATGAACAGCGATGATTTATTGGGCTGAGTGATGAGCAGCGATGATTTATTAGGCTCAGTGATGAACAGTGATGATTTATTGGGCTCAGTGATGAACAGCGATGATTTATTGGGCTGAGTGATGAACAGCGATGATTTATTGGGCTGAGTGATGAACAGCGATGATTTATTGGGCTCAGTGATGATTTATTGGGCTCAGTGATGAACAGCGATGATTTATGGGGTTGAGTGATGAACAGCGATGATCTATTGGGTTGAGTGATGAACAGTGATGATTTATTGGGCTCAGTGATGAACAGCGATGATTTATTGGGCTGAGTGATGAGCAGCGATGATTTATTGGGCTCAGTGATGAATAGTGATGATTTATTGGGCTCAGTGATGAACAGTGATGATTTATTGGGTTGAGTGATGAACAGCGATGATTTATTGGGTTGAGTGATGAACAGCGATGATTTATTGGGCTGAGTGATGAACAGCGATGATTTATTGGGCTGAGTGATGAACAGCGATGATTTATTGGGTTGAGTGATGAACAGTGATGATTTATTAGGCTTAGTGATGAACAGCGATGATTTATTGGGCTGAGTGATGAGCAGCGATGATTTCTTGGGCTCAGTGATGAACAGTGATGATTTATTGGGCTCAGTGATGAACAGTGATGATTTATTGGGTTGAGTGATGAACAGCGATGATTTATTGGGCTGAGTGATGAACAGCGATGATTTATTGGGCTGAGTGATCAACAGCGATGATTTATTGGGCTGAGTGATGAACAGCGATGATTTATTGGGTTGAGTGATGAACAGTGATGATTTATTGGGTTGAGTGATGAACAGTGATGATGTATTGGGTTGAGTGATGAACAGCGATGATTTATTGGGCTGAGTGATGAACAGCGATGATTTATTGGGCTGAGTGATGAACAGCGATGATTTATTGGGCTCAGTGATGAACAGCGATGATTTATTGGGCTCAGTGATGAACAGCGATGATTTATTGGGCTCAGTGATGAACAGCGATGATTTATTGGGTTGAGTGATGAACAGCGATGATTTATTGGGCTCAGTGATGAACAGCGATGATTTATTGGGCTCAGTGATGAACAGCGATGATTTATTGGGTTGAGTGATGAACAGCGATGATTTATTGGGTTGAGTGATGAACAGCGATGATTGATTGGGCTCAGTGAGGAACAGTGATGATTTATTGGGTTGAGTGATGAACAGGGATGATTTATTGGGTTGAGTGATGAACAGCGATGATTTATTGGGTTGAGTGATGAACAGTGATGATTTATTGGGTTGAGTGATGAACAGCGATGATTTATTGGGTTCAGTGATGAACTGTGCTGATTTATTATGCTTAGTGATGAACAGCGATGATTTATTAGGCTTAGTGATGAACAGCGATGATTTATTGGGTTGAGGGATGAACAGTGATGATTTATTGGGCTCAGTGATATACAGCGATGATTTATTGGGCTGAGTGATGAACAGCGATGATTGATTGGGCTCTGAGAGGAACAGTGATGATTTATTGGGTTGAGTGATGAACAGGGATGATTTATTGGGTTGAGTGATGAACAGTGATGATTTATTCGGCTCAGTGATGAACAGCGATGATTTATTGGGTTGAGTGATGAACAGTGATGATTTTTTGGGTTGAGTGAAGAACAGTGATGATTTATTGGGCTCAGTGATGAACAGCGATGATTTATTGGGTTGAGTGATGAACAGCGATGATCTATTGGGTTGAGTGATGAACAGCGATGATCTATTGGGTTGAGTGATGAACAGTGATGATTTATTGGGCTCAGTGATGAACAGCGATGATTTATTGGGCTGAGTGATGAACAGCGATGATCTATTGGGTTGAGTGATGAACAGTGATGATTTATTGGGCTGAGTGATGAACAGCGATGATTTATTGGGCTGAGTGATGAGCAGCGATGATTTATTGGGCTCAGTGATGAACAGTGATGATTTACTGGGCTCAGTGATGAACAGTGATGATTTATTGGGCTGAGTGATGAACAGCGATGATTTATTGGGCTGAGTGATGAACAGCGATGATTTATTGGGCTCAGTGATGATTTATTGGGCTCAGTGATGAACAGCGATGATTTATTGGGTTGAGTGATGAACAGCGATGATTTATTGGGTTGAGTGATGAACAGCGATGATTTATTGGGCTCAGTGATGAACAGCGATGATTTATTGGGCTGAGTGATGAACAGCGATGATTTATTGGGCTGAGTGATGAACAGCCATGATTTATTGGGTTGAGTGATGAACAGTGATGATTTATTGGGTTGAGTGATGAACAGTGATGATGTATTGGGTTGAGTGATGAACAGCGATGATTTATTGGGCTGAGTGATGAACAGCGATGATTTATTGGGCTGAGTGATGAACAGCGATGATTTATTGGGCTCAGTGATGAACAGCGATGATTTATTGGGCTCAGTGATGAACAGCGATGATTTATTGGGTTGAGTGATGAACAGCGATGATTTATTGGGCTCAGTGATGAACAGCGATGATTTATTGGGCTCAGTGATGAACAGCGATGATTTATTGGGTTGAGTGATGAACAGCGATGATTTATTGGGTTGAGTGATGAACAGCGATGATTGATTGGGCTCAGTGAGGAACAGTGATGATTTATTGGGTTGAGTGATGAACAGGGATGATTTATTGGGTTGAGTGATGAACAGCGATGATTTACTGGGTTGAGTGACGAACAGCGATGATTTATTGGGTTGAGTGATGAACAGTGATGATTTATTGGGCTGAGTGATGAACAGTGATGATTTATTGGGTTGAGTGATGGGCAGTGATGATTTATTGGGCTCAGTGATGAACAGCGATGATTTATTGGGCTCAGTGATGGACAGCGATGATTTATTGGGTTGAGTGATGAACAGCGATGATTTATTGGGCTGAGTGATGAACAGCGATGATTTATTGGGCTGGGTGATGAACAGCGATGATTTATTGGGCTCAGTGATGATTTATTGGGCTCAGTGATGAACAGCGATGATTTATTGGGTTGAGTGATGAACAGCGATGATCTATTGGGTTGAGTGATGAACAGTGATGATTTATTGGGCTCAGTAATGAACAGTGATGATTTATTGGGCTCAGTGATGAACAGTGATGATTTATTGGGTTGAGTGATGAACAGTGATGATTTATTGGGTTGAGTGATGAACAGCGATGATTTATTGGGCTGAGTGATGAACAGCGATGATTTATTGGGCTCAGTGATCAACTGCGATGATTTATTGGGCTCAGTGATGAACAGGGATGATTTATTGGGCTGAGTGATGAACAGTGATGATTTATTGGGTTGAGTGATGAACAGTGATGATTTATTGGGCTCAGTGATGAACAGCGATGATTTATTGGGTTGAGTGATGAACAGTGATGATTTATTGGGCTCAGTGATATACAGCGATGATTTATTGGGCTGAGTGATGAACAGCGATGATTGATTGGGCTCAGAGAGGAAGAGTGATGATTTATTGGGTTGAGTGATGAACAGGGATGATTTATTGGGTTGAGTGATGAACAGCAATGATTTATTGGGCTCAGTGATGAACAGTGATGATTTATTGGGCTCAGTGATGAACAGCGATGATTTATTGGGTTGAGTGATGAACAGCGATGATTTATTGGGTTGAGTGATGAACAGTGATGATCTATTGGGTTAAGTGATGAACGGCGATGATTTATTGGGCTCAGGGATGATTTATTGGGCTCAGTGATGAACAGCGATGATTTATTGGGTTGAGTGATGAACAGCGATGATCTATTGGGTTGAGTGATGAACAGTGATGATTTATTGGGCTCAGTGATGAACAGCGATGATTTATTGGGCTGAGTGATGAACAGCGATGATCTATTGGGTTGAGTGATGAACAGTGATGATTTATTGGGCTCAGTGATGAACAGCGATGATTTATTGGGCTGAGTGATGAGCAGCGATGATTTATTAGGCTCAGTGATGAACAGTGATGATTTATTGGGCTCAGTGATGAACAGCGATGATTTATTGGGCTGAGTGATGAACAGCGATGATTTATTGGGCTGAGTGATGAACAGCGATGATTTATTGGGCTCAGTGATGAACAGCGATGATTTATGGGGTTGAGTGATGAACAGCGATGATCTATTGGGTTGAGTGATGAACAGTGATGATTTATTGGGCTCAGTGATGAACAGCGATGATTTATTGGGCTGAGTGATGAGCAGCGATGATTTATTGGGCTCAGTGATGAATAGTGATGATTTATTGGGCTCAGTGATGAACAGTGATGATTTATTGGGTTGAGTGATGAACAGCGATGATTTATTGGGTTGAGTGATGAACAGCGATGATTTATTGGGCTGAGTGATGAACAGCGATGATTTATTGGGCTGAGTGATGAACAGCGATGATTTATTGGGTTGAGTGATGAACAGTGATGATTTATTGGGTTGAGTGATGAACAGTGACGATTTATTGGGTTGAGTGATGAACAGCGATGATTTATTGGGCTGAGTGATGAACAGCGATGATTTATTGGGCTGAGTGACGAACAGCGATGATTTATTGGGCTGAGTGATGAACAGCGATGATTTATTGGGCTCAGTGATGAACAGGGATGATTTATTGGGCTGAGTGATGAACAGCGATGATTTATTGGGTTGAGTGATGAACAGCGATGATTTATTGGGCTCAGTGAGGAACAGTGATGATTTATTGGGTTGAGTGATGAACAGGGATGATTTATTGGGTTGAGTGATGAACAGTGATGATTTATTGGGCTCAGTGATGAACAGCGATGATTTATTGGGTTGAGTGATGAACAGTGATGATTTATTGGGTTGAGTGATGAACAGTGATGATTTATTGGGCTCAGTGATGAACAGGGATGATTTATTGGGCTCAGGGTTGAACAGTGATGATTTATTGGGCTCAGTGATGATTTAAAGGGTTGAGTGATGAACAGCGATGATTTATTGGGTTGAGTGATGAACAGCGATGACTTATTGGGCTCAGTGATGAACAGCGATGATTTATTGGGCTGAGTGATGAACAGCGATGATTGATTGGGCTCAGTGAGGAACAGTGATGATTTATTGGGTTGAGTGATGAACAGGGATGATTTATTGGGTTGAGTGATGAACAGCGATGATTTATTGGGCTCAGTGATGAACAGTGATGATTTATTGGGCTGAGTGATGAACAGCGATGATTGATTGGGTTGAGTGATGAACAGCGATGATTTATTGGGTTGAGTGAGGAACAGCGATGATTTATTGGGCTCAGTGATGAACAGCGATGATTTAGTGGGCTCAGTGATGAACAGCGATGATTTATTGGGCTGAGTGATGAACAGCGATGATTGATTGGGCTCAGTGAGGAACAGTGATGATTTATTGGGTTGAGTGATGAACAGCGATGACTTATTGGGCTCAGTGATGAACAGCGATGATTTATTGGGCTCAGTGATGAACAGCGATGATTTATTGGGCTCAGTGATGAACAGCGATGATTGATTGGGCTCAGTGAGGAACAGTGATGATTTATTGGGTTGTGTGATGAACAGTGATGATTTATTGGGTTGAGTGATGAACAGCGATGATTTATTGGGCTGAGTGATGAACAGCGATGATTTATTGGGCTGAGTGATGAACAGCGATGATTTATTGGGTTGAGTGATGAACAGTGATGATTTATTGGGTTGAGTGATGAACAGCGTTGATTTATTGGGCTGAGTGATGAACAGCGATGATTTATTGGGCTGAGTGACGAACAGCGATGATTTATTGGGTTGAGTGATGAACAGCGATGATTTATTGGGCTCAGTGATGAACAGCGATGATTTATTGGGCTCAGTGATGAGCAGGGATGATTTATTGGGTTGAGTGAAGAACAGTTATGATTTATTGGGTTGAGTGATGAACAGCGATGATTTATTGGGCTCAGTGATGAGCAGGGATGATTTATTGGGTTGAGTGATGAACAGCGATGATTTATTGGGTTGAGTGATGAACAGCGATGATTTATTGGGTTGAGTGATGAACAGCGTTGATTTATTGGGCTCAGTGATGAACAGCGATGATTTATTGGGCTGAGTGATGAACAGCGATGATTTATTGGGTTGAGTGATGAACAGTGATGATTGATTGGGCTCAGTGAGGAATAGTGATGATTTATTGGGTTGAGTGATGAACAGGGATGATTTATTGGGTTGAGTGATCAACAGCGATGATTTACTGGGCTCAGTTATGAACAGCGATGATTTATTGGGCTCAGTGATGAACAGCGATGATTTATTGGGCTCAGTGATGAACAGCGATGATTTATTGGGCTGAGTGATGAACAGCGATGATTGATTGGGCTCAGTGAGGAACAGTGATGATTTATTGGGTTGTGTGATGAACAGGGATGATTTATTGGGTTGAGTGATGAACAGCGATGATTTATTGGGCTCAGTGATGAACAGGGATGATTTATTGGGTTGAGTGATGAACAGCGTTGATTTATTGGGCTCAGTGATGAACGGCGATGATTTATTGGGCTGAGTGATGAACAGCGATGATTTATTGGGTTGAGTGATGAACAGTGATGATTGATTGGGCTCAGTGAGGAATAGTGATGATTTATTGGGTTGAGTGATGAACAGGGATGATTTATTGGGTTGAGTGATCAACAGCGATGATTTACTGGGCTCAGTTATGAACAGCGATGATTTATTGGGCTCAGTGATGAACAGCGATGATTTATTGGGCTCAGTGATGAACAGCGATGATTTATTGGGCTGAGTGATGAACAGCGATGATTGATTGGGCTCAGTGAGGAACAGTGATGATTTATTGGGTTGTGTGATGAACAGGGATGATTTATTGGGTTGAGTGATGAACAGCGATGATTTATTGGGCTCAGTGATGAACAGGGATGATTTATTGGGTTGAGTGATGAACAGCGATGATTTATTGGGCTCAGTGATGATTTATTGGGTCAGGGATGAACAGTGATGATTTATTGGGCTGAGTGATGAACAGCGATGATTTATTGGGCTCAGTGATGAACAGCGATGATTTATTGGGCTCAGTGATGAACAGCGATGATTTATTGGGTTGAGTGATGAACAGCGATGATTTATTGGGTTGAGTGATGAACAGCGATGATTTATTGGGCTCAGTGATGAACAGCGATGATTTATTGGGCTCAGTGATGAACAGCGATGATTTATTGGGTTGAGTGATGAACAGCAATGATTTATTGGGTTGAGTGATGAACAGCGATGATTTATTGGGCTCAGTGAGGAACAGTGATGATTTATTGGGTTGAGTGATGAACAGGAATGATTTATTGGGTTGAGTGATGAGCAGTGATGATTTATTGGGCTCAGTGATGAACAGCGATGATTTCTTGGGCTGAGTGATGAACAGCGATGATTTATTGGGTTCAGTGATGAACAGTGCTGATTTATTGTGCTCAGTGATGAACAGCGATGATTTATTAGGCTTAGTGATGAACAGCGATGATTTATTGGGTTGAGGGATGAACAGTGATGATTTATTGGGCTCAGTGATATACAGCGATGATTTATTGGGCTGAGTGATGAACAGCGATGATCGATTGGGCTCAGAGAGGAACAGTGATGATTTATTGGGTTGAGTGATGAACAGGGATGATTTATTGGGTTGAGTGATGAACAGCGATGATTTATTGGGCTGAGTGATGAACAGCGATGATTTATTGGGCTCAGTGATGAACAGTGATGATTTATTGGGCTCAGTGATGAACAGTGATGATTTATTGGGCTCAGTGATGAACAGCGATGATTTATTGGGTTGAGTGATGAACAGTGATGATTTATTGGGTTGAGTGATGAACAGTGATGATTTATTGGGCTCAGTGATGAACAGCGATGATTTATTGGGTTAAGTGATGAACAGCGATGATTTATTGGGCTCAGTGATGATTTATTGGCCTCAGTGATGAACAGCGATGATTTATTGGGTTGAGTGATGAACAGCGATGATCTATTGGGTTGAGTGATGAACAGTGATGATTTATTGGGCTCAGTGATGAACAGCGATGATTTATTGGGCTGAGTGATGAACAGCGATGATCTATTGGGTTGAGTGATGAACAGTGATGATTTATTGGGCTGAGTGATGAACAGCGATGATTTATTGGGCTGAGTGATGAGCAGCGATGATTTATTGGGCTGAGTGATGAACAGCGATGATTTATTGGGTTGAGTGATGAACAGTGATGATTTATTGGGTTGAGTGATGAACAGCGATGATTTATTGGGTTCAGGGATGAACAGTGATGATTTATTGGGTTGAGTGATGAACAGCGATGATTTATTGGGCTGAGTGATGAACAGCGATGATTTATTGGGTTGAGTGATGAACAGTGATGATTTATTGGGTTGAGTGATGAACAGCGATGATTTATTGGGTTCAGTGATGAACTGTGCTGATTTATTATGCTTAGTGATGAACAGCGATGATTTATTAGGCTTAGTGATGAACAGCGATGATTTATTGGGTTGAGGGATGAACAGTGATGATTTATTGGGCTCAGTGATATACAGCGATGATTTATTGGGCTGAGTGATGAACAGCGATGATTGATTGGGCTCTGAGAGGAACAGTGATGATTTATTGGGTTGAGTGATGAACAGGGATGATTTATTGGGTTGAGTGATGAACAGTGATGATTTATTGGGCTCAGTGATGAACAGCGATGATTTATTGGGTTGAGTGATGAACAGTGATGATTTTTTGGGTTGAGTGAAGAACAGTGATGATTTATTGGGCTCAGTGATGAACAGCGATGATTTATTGGGTTGAGTGATGAACAGCGATGATCTATTGGGTTGAGTGATGAACAGCGATGATCTATTGGGTTGAGTGATGAACAGTGATGATTTATTGGGCTCAGTGATGAACAGCGATGATTTATTGGGCTGAGTGATGAACAGCGATGATCTATTGGGTTGAGTGATGAACAGTGATGATTTATTGGGCTGAGTGATGAACAGCGATGATTTATTGGGCTGAGTGATGAGCAGCGATGATTTATTGGGCTCAGTGATGAACAGTGATGATTTATTGGGCTCAGTGATGAACAGTGATGATTTATTGGGCTGAGTGATGAACAGCGATGATTTATTGGGCTGAGTGATGAACAGCGATGATTTATTGGGCTCAGTGATGATTTATTGGGCTCAGTGATGAACAGCGATGATTTATTGGGTTGAGTGATGAACAGCGATGATCGATTGGGTTGAGTGATGAACACTGATGATTTATTGGGCTCAGTGATGAACAGCGATGATTTATTGGGCTGAGTGATGAGCAGCGATGATTTCTTGGGCTCAGTGATGAACAGTGATGATTTATTGGGCTCAGTGATGAACAGTGATGATTTATTGGGTTGAGTGATGAACAGCGATGATTTATTGGGCTGAGTGATGAACAGCGATGATTTATTGGGCTGAGTGATGAACAGCGATGATTTATTGGGCTCAGTGATGAACAGCGATGATTTATTGGGCTCAGTGATGAACAGCGATGATTTATTGGGCTCAGTGATGAACAGCGATGATTTATTGGGCTCAGTGATGAACAGCGATGATTTATTGGGCTCAGTGATGAACAGCGATGATTTATTGGGCTCAGTGATGAACAGCGATGATTTATTGGGTTGAGTGATGAACAGCGATGATTTATTGGGTTGAGTGATGAACAGCGATGATTGATTGGGCTCAGTGAGGAACAGTGATGATTTATTGGGTTGAGTGATGAACAGGGATGATTTATGGGGTTGAGTGATGAACAGCGATGATTTATTGGGTTGAGTGATGAACAGTGATGATTTATTGGGTTGAGTGATGAACAGCGATGATTTATTGGGTTCAGTGATGAACTGTGCTGATTTATTATGCTTAGTGATGAACAGCGATGATTTATTAGGCTTAGTGATGAACAGCGATGATTTATTGGGTTGAGGGATGAACAGTGATGATTTATTGGGCTCAGTGATATACAGCGATGATTTATTGGGCTGAGTGATGAACAGCGATGATTGATTGGGCTCTGAGAGGAACAGTGATGATTTATTGGGTTGAGTGATGAACAGCGATGATTTATTGGGCTCAGTGATGAACAGCGATGATTTATTGGGCTCAGTGATGAACAGCGATGATTTATTGGGTTGAGTGATGAACAGCGATGATTTATTGGGTTGAGTGATGAACAGCGATGATTGATTGGGCTCAGTGAGGAACAGTGATGATTTATTGGGTTGAGTGATGAACAGGGATGATTTATTGGGTTGAGTGATGAACAGCGATGATTTACTGGGTTGAGTGACGAACAGCGATGATTTATTGGGTTGAGTGATGAACAGCGATGATTTATTGGGCTGAGTGATGAACAGTGATGATTTATTGGGTTGAGTGATGAGCAGTGATGATTTATTGGGCTCAGTGATGAACAGCGATGATTTATTGGGCTCAGTGATGGACAGCGATGATTTATTGGGCTGAGTGATGAACAGCGATGATTTATTGGGCTGGGTGATGAACAGCGATGATTTATTGGGCTCAGTGATGATTTATTGGGCTCAGTGATGAACAGCGATGATTTATTGGGTTGAGTGATGAACAGCGATGATCTATTGGGTTGAGTGATGAACAGTGATGATTTATTGGGCTCAGTGATGAACAGCGATGATTTATTGGGCTGAGTGATGAGCAGCGATGATTTATTGGGCTCAGTAATGAACAGTGATGATTTATTGGGCTCAGTGATGAACAGTGATGATTTATTGGGTTGAGTGATGAACAGTGATGATTTATTGGGTTGAGTGATGAACAGCGATGATTTATTGGGCTGAGTGATGAACAGCGATGATTTATTGGGCTCAGTGATGAACAGCGATGATTTATTGGGCTCAGTGATGAACAGGGATGATTTATTGGGCTGAGTGATGAACAGTGATGATTTATTGGGTTGAGTGATGAACAGTGATGATTTATTGGGCTCAGTGATGAACAGCGATGATTTATTGGGTTGAGTGATGAACAGTGATGATTTATTGGGCTCAGTGATATACAGCGATGATTTATTGGGCTGAGTGATGAACAGCGATGATTGATTGGGCTCAGAGAGGAAGAGTGATGATTTATTGGGTTGAGTGATGAACAGGGATGATTTATTGGGTTGAGTGATGAACAGCAATGATTTATTGGGCTCAGTGATGAACAGCGATGATTTAGTGGGCTCAGTGATGAACAGTGATGATTTATTGGGCTCAGTGATGAACAGCGATGATTTATTGGGTTGAGTGATGAACAGTGATGATTTATTGGGTTGAGTGATGAACAGTGATGATTTATTGGGCTCAGTGATGAACAGTGATGATCTATTGGGTTAAGTGATGAACAGCGATGATGTATTGGGCTCAGGGATGATTTATTGGGCTCAGTGATGAACAGCGATGATTTATTGGGTTGAGTGATGAACAGCGATGATCTATTGGGTTGAGTGATGAACAGTGATGATTTATTGGGCTCAGTGATGAACAGCGATGATTTATTGGGCTGAGTGATGAACAGCGATGATCTATTGGGTTGAGTGATGAACAGTGATGATTTATTGGGCTCAGTGATGAACAGCGATGATTTATTGGGCTGAGTGATGAGCAGCAATGATTTATTAGGCTCAGTGATGAACAGTGATGATTTATTGGGCTCAGTGATGAACAGCGATGATTTATTGGGCTGAGTGATGAACAGCGATGATTTATTGGGCTGAGTGATGAACAGCGATGATTTATTGGGCTCAGTGATGATTTATTGGGCTCAGTGATGAACAGCGATGATTTATGGGGTTGAGTGATGAACAGCGATGATCTATTGGGTTGAGTGATGAACAGTGATGATTTATTGGGCTCAGTGATGAACAGCGATGATTTATTGGGCTGAGTGATGAGCAGCGATGATTTATTGGGCTCAGTGATGAATAGTGATGATTTATTGGGCTCAGTGATGAACAGTGATGATTTATTGGGTTGAGTGATGAACAGCGATGATTTATTGGGTTGAGTGATGAACAGCGATGATTTATTGGGCTGAGTGATGAACAGCGATGATTTATTGGGCTGAGTGATGAACAGCGATGATTTATTGGGTTGAGTGATGAACAGTGATGATTTATTAGGCTTAGTGATGAACAGCGATGATTTATTGGGCTGAGTGATGAGCAGCGATGATTTCTTGGGCTCAGTGATGAACAGTGATGATTTATTGGGCTCAGTGATGAACAGTGATGATTTATTGGGTTGAGTGATGAACAGCGATGATTTATTGGGCTGAGTGATGAACAGCGATGATTTATTGGGCTGAGTGATCAACAGCGATGATTTATTGGGCTGAGTGATGAACAGCGATGATTTATTGGGTTGAGTGATGAACAGTGATGATTTATTGGGTTGAGTGATGAACAGTGATGATGTATTGGGTTGAGTGATGAACAGCGATGATTTATTGGGCTGAGTGATGAACAGCGATGATTTATTGGGCTGAGTGATGAACAGCGATGATTTATTGGGCTGAGTGATGAACAGCGATGATTTATTGGGCTCAGTGATGAACAGCGATGATTTATTGGGCTCAGTGATGAACAGCGATGATTTATTGGGCTCAGTGATGAACAGCGATGATTTATTGGGTTGAGTGATGAACAGCGATGATTTATTGGGCTCAGTGATGAACAGCGATGATTTATTGGGCTCAGTGATGAACAGCGATGATTTATTGGGTTGAGTGATGAACAGCGATGATTTATTGGGTTGAGTGATGAACAGCGATGATTGATTGGGCTCAGTGAGGAACAGTGATGATTTATTGGGTTGAGTGATGAACAGGGATGATTTATTGGGTTGAGTGATGAACAGCGATGATTTATTGGGTTGAGTGATGAACAGTGATGATTTATTGGGTTGAGTGATGAACAGCGATGATTTATTGGGTTCAGTGATGAACTGTGCTGATTTATTATGCTTAGTGATGAACAGCGATGATTTATTAGGCTTAGTGATGAACAGCGATGATTTATTGGGTTGAGGGATGAACAGTGATGATTTATTGGGCTCAGTGATATACAGCGATGATTTATTGGGCTGAGTGATGAACAGCGATGATTGATTGGGCTCTGAGAGGAACAGTGATGATTTATTGGGTTGAGTGATGAACAGGGATGATTTATTGGGTTGAGTGATGAACAGTGATGATTTATTGGGTTGAGTGATGAACAGTGATGATTTTTTGGGTTGAGTGAAGAACAGTGATGATTTATTGGGCTCAGTGATGAACAGCGATGATTTATTGGGTTGAGTGATGAACAGCGATGATCTATTGGGTTGAGTGATGAACAGCGATGATCTATTGGGTTGAGTGATGAACAGTGATGATTTATTGGGCTCAGTGATGAACAGCGATGATTTATTGGGCTGAGTGATGAACAGCGATGATCTATTGGGTTGAGTGATGAACAGTGATGATTTATTGGGCTGAGTGATGAACAGCGATGATTTATTGGGCTGAGTGATGAGCAGCGATGATTTATTGGGCTCAGTGATGAACAGTGATGATTTACTGGGCTCAGTGATGAACAGTGATGATTTATTGGGCTGAGTGATGAACAGCGATGATTTATTGGGCTGAGTGATGAACAGCGATGATTTATTGGGCTCAGTGATGATTTATTGGGCTCAGTGATGAACAGCGATGATTTATTGGGTTGAGTGATGAACAGCGATGATTTATTGGGTTGAGTGATGAACAGCGATGATTTATTGGGCTCAGTGATGAACAGCGATGATTTATTGGGCTGAGTGATGAACAGCGATGATTTATTGGGCTGAGTGATGAACAGCCATGATTTATTGGGTTGAGTGATGAACAGTGATGATTTATTGGGTTGAGTGATGAACAGTGATGATGTATTGGGTTGAGTGATGAACAGCGATGATTTATTGGGCTGAGTGATGAACAGCGATGATTTATTGGGCTGAGTGATGAACAGCGATGATTTATTGGGCTCAGTGATGAACAGCGATGATTTATTGGGCTCAGTGATGAACAGCGATGATTTATTGGGCTCAGTGATGAACAGCGATGATTTATTGGGCTCAGTGATGAACAGCGATGATTTATTGGGTTGAGTGATGAACAGCGATGATTTATTGGGTTGAGTGATGAACAGCGATGATTGATTGGGCTCAGTGAGGAACAGTGATGATTTATTGGGTTGAGTGATGAACAGGGATGATTTATTGGGTTGAGTGATGAACAGCGATGATTTACTGGGTTGAGTGACGAACAGCGATGATTTATTGGGTTGAGTGATGAACAGCGATGATTTATTGGGCTGAGTGATGAACAGTGATGATTTATTGGGTTGAGTGATGGGCAGTGATGATTTATTGGGCTCAGTGATGAACAGCGATGATTTATTGGGCTCAGTGATGGACAGCGATGATTTATTGGGTTGAGTGATGAACAGCGATGATTTATTGGGCTGAGTGATGAACAGCGATGATTTATTGGGCTGGGTGATGAACAGCGATGATTTATTGGGCTCAGTGATGATTTATTGGGCTCAGTGATGAACAGCGATGATTTATTGGGTTGAGTGATGAACAGCGATGATCTATTGGGTTGAGTGATGAACAGTGATGATTTATTGGGCTCAGTGATGAACAGCGATGATTTATTGGGCTGAGTGATGAGCAGCGATGATTTATTGGGCTCAGTAATGAACAGTGATGATTTATTGGGCTCAGTGATGAACAGTGATGATTTATTGGGTTGAGTGATGAACAGTGATGATTTATTGGGTTGAGTGATGAACAGCGATGATTTATTGGGCTGAGTGATGAACAGCGATGATTTATTGGGCTCAGTGATCAACTGCGATGATTTATTGGGCTCAGTGATGAACAGGGATGATTTATTGGGCTGAGTGATGAACAGTGATGATTTATTGGGTTGAGTGATGAACAGTGATGATTTATTGGGCTCAGTGATGAACAGCGATGATTTATTGGGTTGAGTGATGAACAGTGATGATTTATTGGGCTCAGTGATATACAGCGATGATTTATTGGGCTGAGTGATGAACAGCGATGATTGATTGGGCTCAGAGAGGAAGAGTGATGATTTATTGGGTTGAGTGATGAACAGGGATGATTTATTGGGTTGAGTGATGAACAGCAATGATTTATTGGGCTCAGTGATGAACAGTGATGATTTATTGGGCTCAGTGATGAACAGCGATGATTTATTGGGTTGAGTGATGAACAGCGATGATTTATTGGGTTGAGTGATGAACAGTGATGATCTATTGGGTTAAGTGATGAACAGCGATGATTTATTGGGCTCAGGGATGATTTATTGGGCTCAGTGATGAACAGCGATGATTTATTGGGTTGAGTGATGAACAGCGATGATCTATTGGGTTGAGTGATGAACAGTGATGATTTATTGGGCTCAGTGATGAACAGCGATGATTTATTGGGCTGAGTGATGAACAGCGATGATCTATTGGGTTGAGTGATGAACAGTGATGATTTATTGGGCTCAGTGATGAACAGCGATGATTTATTGGGCTGAGTGATGAGCAGCGATGATTTATTAGGCTCAGTGATGAACAGTGATGATTTATTGGGCTCAGTGATGAACAGCGATGATTTATTGGGCTGAGTGATGAACAGCGATGATTTATTGGGCTGAGTGATGAACAGCGATGATTTATTGGGCTCAGTGATGAACAGCGATGATTTATGGGGTTGAGTGATGAACAGCGATGATCTATTGGGTTGAGTGATGAACAGTGATGATTTATTGGGCTCAGTGATGAACAGCGATGATTTATTGGGCTGAGTGATGAGCAGCGATGATTTATTGGGCTCAGTGATGAATAGTGATGATTTATTGGGCTCAGTGATGAACAGTGATGATTTATTGGGTTGAGTGATGAACAGCGATGATTTATTGGGTTGAGTGATGAACAGCGATGATTTATTGGGCTGAGTGATGAACAGCGATGATTTATTGGGCTGAGTGATGAACAGCGATGATTTATTGGGTTGAGTGATGAACAGTGATGATTTATTGGGTTGAGTGATGAACAGTGACGATTTATTGGGTTGAGTGATGAACAGCGATGATTTATTGGGCTGAGTGATGAACAGCGATGATTTATTGGGCTGAGTGATGAACAGCGATGATTTATTGGGCTGAGTGATGAACAGCGATGATTTATTGGGCTCAGTGATGAACAGCGATGATGTATTGGGCTCAGTGATGAACAGGGATGATTTATTGGGCTGAGTGATGAACAGCGATGATTTATTGGGTTGAGTGATGAACAGTGATGATTTATTGGGCTCAGTGATGAACAGGGATGATTTATTGGGCTCAGGGTTGAACAGTGATGATTTATTGGGCTCAGGGTTGAACTGTGATGATTTATTGGGCTCAGTGATGATTTAAAGGGTTGAGTGATGAACAGCGATGATTTATTGGGTTGAGTGATGAACAGCGATGACTTATTGGGCTCAGTGATGAACAGCGATGATTTATTGGGCTCAGTGATGAACAGCGATGATTTATTGGGTTGAGTGATGAACAGCGATGATTTATTGGGCTCAGTGAGGAACAGTGATGATTTATTGGGTTGAGTGAGGAACAGGGATGATTTATTGGGTTGAGTGATGAACAGCGATGATTTATTGGGCTGAGTGATGAACAGTGATGATTTAATGGGCTGAGTGATGAACAGCGATGATGGATTGGGCTCAGTGAGGAACAGTGATGATTTATTGGGTTGAGTGATGAACAGGGATGATGTATTGGGTTGAGTGATGAACAGCGATGATTTATTGGGCTCAGTGATGAACAGTGATGATTTAATGGGCTGAGTGATGAACAGCGATGATTGATTGGGTTGAGTGATGAACAGCGATGATTTATTGGGTTGAGTGAGGAACAGCGATGATTTATTGGGCTCAGTGATGAACAGCGATGATTTATTGGGCTCAGTGATGAACAGGGATGATTTATTGGGCTCAGGGTTGAACAGTGATGATTTATTGGGCTCAGGGTTGAACTGTGAAGATTTATTGGGCTCAGTGATGATTTAAAGGGTTGAGTGATGAACAGCGATGATTTATTGGGTTGAGTGATGAACAGCGATGACTTATTGGGCTCAGTGATGAACAGCGATGATTTATTGGGCTCAGTGATGAACAGCGATGATTTATTGGGTTGAGTGATGAACAGCGATGATTTATTGGGCTCAGTGAGGAACAGTGATGATTTATTGGGTTGAGTGAGGAACAGGGATGATTTATTGGGTTGAGTGATGAACAGCGATGATTTATTGGGCTGAGTGATGAACAGTGATGATTTAATGGGCTGAGTGATGAACAGCGATGATTGATTGGGCTCAGTGAGGAACAGTGATGATTTATTGGGTTGAGTGTTGAACAGGGATGATTTATTGGGTTGAGTGATGAACAGCGATGATTTATTGGGCTCAGTGATGAACAGTGATGATTTAATGGGCTGAGTGATGAACAGCGATGATTGATTGGGTTGAGTGATGAACAGCGATGATTTATTGGGTTGAGTGAGGAACAGCGATGATTTATTGGGCTCAGTGATGAACAGCGATGATTTATTGGGCTCAGTGATGAACAGGGATGATTTATTGGGCTCAGGGTTGAACAGTGATGATTTATTGGGCTCAGGGTTGAACTGTGAAGATTTATTGGGCTCAGTGATGATTTAAAGGGTTGAGCGATGAACACCGATGATTTATTGGGTTGAGTGATGAACAGCGATGACTTATTGGGCTCAGTGATGAACAGCGATGATTTATTGGGCTCAGTGATGAACAGCGATGATTTATTGGGTTGAGTGATGAACAGCGATGATTTATTGGGCTCAGTGAGGAACAGTGATGATTTATTGGGTTGAGTGAGGAACAGGGATGATTTATTGGGTTGAGTGATGAACAGCGATGATTTATTGGCCTGAGTGATGAACAGTGATGATTTAATGGGCTGAGTGAGGAACAGCGATGATTGATTGGGCTCAGTGAGGAACAGTGATGATTTATTGGGTTGAGTGATGAACAGGGATGATTTATTGGGTTGAGTGATGAACAGCGATGATTTATTGGGCTCAGTGATGAACAGTGATGATTTAATGGGCTGAGTGATGAACAGCGATGATTGATTGGGTTGAGTGATGAACAGCGATGATTTATTGGGTTGAGTGAGGAACAGCGATGATTTATTGGGCTCAGTGATGAACAGCGATGATTTATTGGGCTCAGTGATGAACAGCGATGATTTATTGGGTTGAGTGATGAACAGCAATGATTTATTGGGCTCAGTGATGAACAGCGATGATTTATTGGGCTCAGTGATGAACAGTGATGATTTATTGGGCTCAGTGATGAACAGCGATGATTTATTGGGTTGAGTGATGAACAGTGATGATTTATTGGGTTGAGTGATGAACAGTGATGATTTATTGGGCTCAGTGATGAACAGTGATGATTTATTGGGTTAAGTGATGAACAGCGATGATTTATTGGGCTCAGTGATGATTTATTGGGCTCAGTGATGAACAGCGATGATTTATTGGGTTGAGTGATGAACAGCGATGATCTATTGGGTTGAGTGATGAACAGTGATGATTTATTGGGCTCAGTGATGAACAGCGATGATTTATTGGGCTGAGTGATGAGCAGCGATGATTTATTGGGTTGAGTGATGAACAGCGATGATTTATTGGGCTGAGTGATGAACAGCGATGATTTATTGGGCTGAGTGATGAACAGCGATGGTTTATTGGGCTCAGTGATGATTTATTGGGTCAGTGATGAACAGCGATGATTTATTGGGTTGAGTGATGAACAGCGATGATCTATTGGGTTGAGTGATGAACAGCGATGATTTATTGGGCTCAGTGATGAACAGCGATGATTTATTGGGTTGAGTGATGAGCAGCGATGATTTATTGGGCTCAGTGATGAACAGTGATGATTTATTGGGCTGAGTGATGAACAGTGATGATTTATTGGGTTGAGTGATGAATAGCGATGATTTATTGGGCTGAGTGATGAACAGGGATGATTTATTGGGTTGAGTGATGAACAGTGATAATTTATTGGGTTGAGTGATGAACAGCGATGATTTATTGGGCTGAGTGATGAACAGCGATGATTTATTGGGCTGAGTGATGAACAGCGATGATTTATTGGGCTCAGTAATGAACAGCGATGATTTATTGGGCTCAGTGATGAACAGCGATGATTTATTGGGCTCAGTGATGAACAGTGATGATGTATTGGGCTCAGTGATGAACAGCGATGATTTATTGGGCTCAGTGATGAACAGCGATGATTGATTGGGTCGAGTGATGAACAGCGATGATTGATTGGGCTCAGTGAGGAACAGTGATGATTTATTGGGTTGAGTGATGAACAGGGATGATTTATTGGGTTGAGTGATGAACAGGGATGATTTATTGGGCTCAGTGATGAACAGGGATGATTTATTGGGCTCAGTGATGAACAGGGATGATTTATTGGGCTGAGTGATGAACAGCGATGATTTATTGGGTTGAGTGATGAACAGTGATGATTTATTGGGCTCAGTGATGAACAGGGATGATTTATTGGGCTCAGGGTTGAACAGTGATGATTTATTGGGCTCAGGGTTGAACTGTGATGATTTATTGGGCTCAGTGATGATTTAAAGGGTTGAGTGATGAACAGCGATGATTTATTGGGTTGAGTGATGAACAGCGATGACTTATTGGGCTCAGTGATGAACAGCGATGATTTATTGGGCTCAGTGATGAACAGGGATGATTTATTGGGTTGAGTGATGAACAGCGATGATTTATTGGGTTGAGTGATGAACAGCGATGATTTATTGGGCTGAGTGATGAACAGTGAGGATTGATTGGGCTCAGTGATGAACAGCGATGATTTAATGGGCTGAGTGATGAACAGCGATGATTGATTGGGCTCAGTGAGGAACAGTGATGATTTATTGGGTTGAGTGATGAACAGGGATGATTTATTGGGTTGAGTGATGAACAGCGATGATTTATTGGGCTCAGTGATGAACAGCGATGATTTATTGGGCTGAGTGATGAACAGCGATGATTGATTGGGTTGAGTGATGAACAGCGATGATTTATTGGGTTGAGTGATGAACAGGGATGATTTATTGGGTTGAGTGATGAACAGCGATGACTTATTGGGCTCAGTGATGAACAGCGATGATTTATTGGGCTCAGTGATGAACAGCGATGATTTATTGGGCTCAGTGAGGAACAGTGATGATTTATTGGGTTGAGTGATGAACAGCGATGATTTATTGGGTTGAGTGATGAACAGCGATGATTTATTGTGCTCAGTGATGAACAGCGATGATTTATTGGGCTCAGTGATGAGCAGGGATGATTTATTGGGCTCAGTGATGAGCAGCGATGATTTATTGGGCTCAGTGATGAGCAGCGATGATTTATTGGGCTCGATGATGAACAGTGATGATTTATTGGGCTCAGTGATGAACAGTGATGATTTATTGGGTTGAGTGATGAACAGCGATGATTTATTGGGCTGAGTGATGAACAGCGATGATTTATTGGGCTGAGTGATGAACAGCGATGATTTATTGGGCTGAGTGATGAACAGCGATGATTTATTGGGTTGAGTGATGAACAGCGATGATTTATTGGGTTGAGTGATGAACAGCGATGATTTATTGGGCTGAGTGATGAACAGCGATGATTTATTGGGCTGAGTGATGAACAGCGATGATTTATTGGGTTGAGTGATGAACAGGGATGATTTATTGGGCTCAGTGATGAACAGCGATGATTTATTGGGCTCAGTGATGAACAGTGATGATTTATTGGGCTCAGTGATGTACAGCGATGATTTATTGGGTTGAGTGATGAACAGCGATGATTTATTGGGTTGAGTGATGAACAGCGATGATTTATTGGGTTGAGTGATGAACAGCGATGATTTATTGGGCTCAGTGATGAACAGCGATGATTTATTGGGCTGAGTGATGAACAGCGATGATTGATTGGGCTCAGTGAGGAACAGTGATGATTTATTGGGTTGTGTGATGAACAGGGATGATTTATTGGGCTGAGTGATGAACAGCGATGATTTATTGGGCTCAGCGATGAACAGGGATGATTTATTGGGTTGAGTGATGAACAGCGATGATTTATTGGGCTCAGTGATGAACAGCGATGATTTATTGGGCTCAGTGATGAACAGCGATGATTTATTGGGCTCAGTGATGAACAGCGATGATTTATTGGGTTGAGTGATGAACAGCAATGATTTATTGGGTTGAGTGATGAACAGCGATGATTTATTGGGCTCAGTGAGGAACAGTGATGATTTATTGGGTTGAGGGATGAACAGTGATGATTTAATGGGCTCAGAGATATACAGCGATGATTTATTGGGCTGAGTGATGAACAGCGATGATCGATTGGGCTCAGAGAGGAACAGTGATGATTTATTGGGTTCAGTGATGAACAGTGATGATTTATTGGGCTCAGTGATGAACAGCAATGATTTATTGGGTTGAGTGATGAACAGCGATGATTTATTAGGCTTAGTGATGAACAGCGATGATTTATTGGGTTGAGGGATGAACAGTGATGATTTAATGGGCTCAGAGATATACAGCGATGATTTATTGGGCTGAGTGATGAACAGCGATGATCGATTGGGCTCAGAGAGGAACAGTGATGATTTATTGGGTTCAGTGATGAACAGTGATGAGTTATTAGGCTTAGTGATGAACAGCGATGATTTATTGGGTTGAGGGATGAACAGGGATGATTTATTGGGTTGAGTGATGAACAGCAATGATTTATTGGGCTCAGTGATGAACAGCGATGATTTATTGGGCTCAGTGATGAACAGCGATGATTTATTGGGCTCAGTGATGAACAGTGATGATTTATTGGGTCAGGGATGAATAGTGATGATTTATTGGGTTGAGGGATGAACAGGGATGATTTATTGGGTTGAGTGATGAACAGTGATGATTTATTGGGTTGAGTGATGAACAGTGATGATTTATTGGGTTGAGTGATGAACAGCGATAATTGATTGGGCTCAGTGAGGAACAGTGATGATTTATTGGGTTGTGTGATGAACAGGGATGATTTATTGGGTTGAGTGATGAACAGCGATGATTTATTGGGCTCAGTGATGAACAGGGATGATTTATTGGGTTGAGTGATGAACAGCGATGATTTATTGGGCTTAGTGATGAGCAGGGATGATTTATTGGGTCAGGGATGAACAGTGATGATTTATTGGGTCAGGGATGAACAGTGATGATTTATTGGGCTGAGTGATGAACAGCGATGATTTATTGGGCTCAGTGATGAACAGCGATGATTTATTGGGCTCAGTGATGAACAGCGATGATTTATTGGGTTGAGTGATGAACAGCGATGATTTATTGGGTTGAGTGATGAACAGCGATGATTTATTGTGCTCAGTGATGAACAGCGATGATTTATTGGGCTCAGTGATGAACAGCGATGATCTATTGGACTCAGTGATGAACAGCGATGATTTATTGGGCTCAGTGATGAACAGCGATGATTTATTGGGTTGAGTGATGAACAGCAATGATTTATTGGGTTGAGTGATGAACAGCGATGATTTATTGGGCTCAGTGAGGAACAGTGATGATTTATTGGGTTGAGTGATGAACAGGAATGATTTATTGGGTTGAGTGATGAGCAGTGATGATTTATTGGGCTCAGTGATGAACAGCGATGATTTATTGGGCTCAGTGATGAACAGCGATGATTTATTGGGCTCAGTGATGAACAGCGATGATTTATTGGGCTCAGTGATGAACAGTGATGATTTATTGGGTTGAGTGATGAACAGTGATGATTTATTGGGCTCAGTGATGAACAGCGATGATTTATTGGGTTAAGTGATGAACAGCGATGATTTATTGGGCTCAGTGATGATTTATTGGGTTGAGTGATGAACAGCGATGATCTATTGGGTTGAGTGATGAACAGTGATGATTTATTGGGCTCAGTGATGAACAGCGATGATTTATTGGGCTGAGTGATGAACAGCGATGATCTATTGGGTTGAGTGATGAACAGTGATGATTTATTGGGCTGAGTGATGAACAGCGATGATTTATTGGGCTGAGTGATGAGCAGCGATGATTTATTGGGCTCAGTGATGAACAGTGATGATTTATTGGGCTCAGTGATGAACAGTGATGATTTATTGGGTTGAGTGATGAACAGCGATGATTTATTGGGCTGAGTGATGAACAGCGATGATTTATTGGGCAGAGTGATGAACAGCGATGATTTATTGGGCTCAGTGATGATTTATTGGGCTCAGTGATGAACAGCGATGATTTATTGGGTTGAGTGATGAACAGCGATGATCTATTGGCTTGAGTGATGAACAGTGATGATTTATTGGGCTCAGTGATGAACAGCGATGATTTATTGGGCTGAGTGATGAGCAGCGATGATTTCTTGGGCTCAGTGATGAACAGCGATGATTTATTGGGCTCAGTGATGAACAGCGATGATTTATTGGGTTGAGTGATGAACAGCGATGATTTATTGGGTTGAGTGATGAACAGTGATGATTTATTGGGTTGAGTGATGAACAGCGATGATTTATTGGGTTGAGTGATGAACAGCGATGATTTATTGGGCTGAGTGATGAACAGCGATGATTTGTTGGGCTGAGTGATGAACAGCGATGATTTATTGGGCTCAGTGATGAACAGCGATGATTTATTGGGCTCAGTGATGATTTATTGGGCTCAGTGATGAACAGCGATGATTTATTGGGCTCAGTGATGAACAGCGATGATTTATTGGGTTGAGTGATGAACAGCGATGATTTATTGGGCTCAGTGATGAACAGCGATGATTTATTGGGCTCAGTGATGAACAGCGATGATTTATTGGGTTGAGTGATGAACAGCGATGATTTATTGGGTTGAGTGATGAACAGCGATGATTGATTGGGCTCAGTGAGGAACAGTGATGATTTATTGGGTTGAGTGATGAACAGGGATGATTTATTGGGTTGAGTGATGAACAGCGATGATTTACTGGGTTGAGTGATGAACAGCGATGATTTATTGGGTTGAGTGATGAACAGCGATGATTTATTGGGCTGAGTGATGAACAGCGATGATTGATTGGGCTCAGTGAGGAACAGTGATGATTTATTGGGTTGAGTGATGAGCAGGGATGATTTATTGGGCTCAGTGATGAACAGCGATGATTTATTGGGCTCAGTGATGGACAGCGATGATTTATTGGGTTGAGTGATGAACAGCGATGATTTATTGGGCTGAGTGATGAACAGCGAAGATTTATTGGGCTGAGTGATGAACAGCGATGATTTATTGGGCTCAGTGATGACTTATTGGGCTCAGTGATGAACAGCGATGATTTACTGGGTTGAGTGATGAACAGCGATGATCTATTGGGTTGAGTGATGAACAGTGATGATTTTTTGGGCTCAGTGATGAACAGCGATGATTTATTGGGCTGAGTGATGAGCAGCGATGATTTATTGGGCTCAGTGATGAACAGTGATGATTTATTGGGCTCAGTGATGAACAGTGATGATTTATTGGGTTGAGTGATGATCAGCGATGATTTATTGGGCTGAGTGATGAACAGCGATGATTTATTGGGCTGAGTGATGAACAGCGATGATTTATTGGGTTGAGTGATGAACAGTGATGATTTATTGGGTTGAGTGATGAACA
Source organism: Chiloscyllium punctatum (assembly GCF_047496795.1). Classification (NCBI taxonomy): domain Eukaryota; kingdom Metazoa; phylum Chordata; class Chondrichthyes; order Orectolobiformes; family Hemiscylliidae; genus Chiloscyllium; species Chiloscyllium punctatum. Next base: position 44,522,651 of record NC_092785.1, read on the forward strand.
GCGATGATTTATTGGGCTCAGTGATGAACAGCGATGATTTATTGGGCTGAGTGATGAACAGTGATGATTTATTGGGTTGAGTGATGAACAGTGATGATTTATTGGGCTCAGTGATATACAGCGATGATTTATTGGGTTGAGTGATGAACAGTGATGATTTATTGGGCTCAGTGATATACAGCGATGATTTATTGGGCTGAGTGATGAACAGCGATGATTGATTGGGCTCAGAGAGGAACAGTGATGATTTATTGGGTTGAGTGATGAACAGGGATGATTTATTGGGTTGAGTGATGAACAGCAATGATTTATTGGGCTCAGTGATGAACAGCGATGATTTATTGGGCTCAGTGATGAACAGTGATGATTGATTGGGCTCAGTGATGAACAGCGATGATTTATTGGGTTGAGTGATGAACAGTGATGATTTATTGGGTTGAGTGATGAACAGTGATGATTTATTGGGCTCAGTGATGAACAGTGATGATTTATTGGGTTAAGTGATGAACAGCGATGATTTATTGGGCTCAGTGATGATTTATTGGGCTCAGTGATGAACAGCGATGATTTATTGGGTTGAGTGATGAACAGCAATGATTTATTGGGTTGAGTGATGAACAGCGATGATTTATTGGGCTCAGTGAGGAACAGTGATGATTTATTGGGTTGAGTGATGAACAGGAATGATTTATTGGGTTGAGTGATGAGCAGTAATGATTTATTGGGCTCAGTGATGAACAGCGATGATTTCTTGGGCTGAGTGATGAACAGCGATGATTTATTGGGTTCAGTGATGAACAGTGCTGATTTATTGGGCTCAGTGATGAACAGCGATGATTTATTGGACTCAGTGATGAACAGTGATGATTTATTGGGCTCAGTGATGAACAGCGATGATTTATTGGGTTGAGTGATGAACAGTGATGATTTATTGGGTTGAGTGATGAACAGTGATGATTTATTGGGCTCAGTGATGAACAGCGATGATTTATTGGGTTAAGTGATGAACAGCGATGATTTATTGGGCTCAGTGATGATTTATTGGCCTCAGTGATGAACAGCGATGATTTATTGGGTTGAGTGATGAACAGCGATGATCTATAGGGTTGAGTGATGAACAGTGATGATTTATTGGGCTCAGTGATGAACAGCGATGATTTATTGGGCTGAGTGATGAACAGCGATGATCTATTGGGTTGAGTGATGAACAGTGATGATTTATTGGGCTGAGTGATGAACAGCGATGATTTATTGGGTTGAGTGATGAACAGCGATGATTGATTGGGCTCAGTGAGGAACAGTGATGATTTATTGGGTTGACTGATGAGCACGGATGATTTATTGGGCTCAGTGATGAACAGCGATGATTTATTGGGCTCAGTGATGGACAGCGATGATTTATTGGGTTGAGTGATGAACAGCGATGATTTATTGGGCTGAGTGATGAACAGCGATGATTTATTGGGCTGAGTGATGAACAGCGATGATTTATTGGGTTGAGTGATGAACAGCGATGATTGATTGGGCTCAGTGAGGAACAGTGATGATTTATTGGGTTGACTGATGAGCACGGATGATTTATTGGGCTCAGTGATGAACAGCGATGATTTATTGGGCTCAGTGATGGACAGCGATGATTTATTGGGTTGAGTGATGAACAGCGATGATTTATTGGGCTGAGTGATGAACAGCGAAGATTTATTGGGCTGAGTGATGAACAGCGATGATTTATTGGGCTCAGTGATGATTTATTGGGCTCAGTGATGAACAGCGATGATTTATTGGGTTGAGTGATGAACAGCGATGATCTATTGGGTTGAGTGATGAACAGTGATGATTTATTGGGCTCAGTGATGAACAGCGATGATTTATTGGGCTGAGTGATGAGCAGCGATGATTTATTGGGCTCAGTGATGAACAGTGATGATTTATTGGGCTCAGTGATGAACAGTGATGATTTATTGGGCTCAGTGATGAACAGTGATGATTTATTGGGTTGAGTGATGAACAGCGATGATTTATTGGGTTGAGTGATGAACAGCGATGATTTATTGGGTTGAGTGATGAACAGCGATGATTAATTGGGTTGAGTGATGAACAGTGATGATTTATTGGGTTGAGTGATGAACAGCGATGATTTATTGGGTTGAGTGATGAACAGTGATGATTTATTGGGCTCAGTGATGAACAGCGATGATTTATTGGGTTGAGTGATGAACAGTGATGATTTATTGGGCTCAGTGATATACAGCGATGATTTATTGGGCTGAGTGATGAACAGCGATGATTGATTGGGCTCAGAGAGGAACAGTGATGATTTATTGGGTTGAGTGATGAACAGGGATGATTTATTGGGTTGAGTGATGAACAGCAATGATTTATTGGGCTCAGTGATGAACAGCGATGATTTATTGGGCTCAGTGATGAACAGTGATGATTTATTGGGTCAGTGATGAACAGCGATGATTTATTGGGTTGAGTGATGAACAGTGATGATTTATTGGGTTGAGTGATGAACAGTGATGATTTATTGGGCTCAGTGATGAACAGTGATGATTTATTGGGTTAAGTGATGAACAGCGATGATTTATTGGGCTCAGTGATGATTTATTGGGCTCAGTGATGAACAGCGATGATTTATTGGGTTGAGTGATGAACAGTAATGATTTATTGGGTTGAGTGATGAACAGCGATGATTTATTGGGCTCAGTGAGGAACAGTGATGATTTATTGGGTTGAGTGATGAACAGGAATGATTTATTGGGCTCAGTGAAGAACAGCGATGATTTCTTGGGCTGAGTGATGAACAGCGATGATTTATTGGGTTCAGTGATGAACAGTGCTGATTTATTCGGCTCAGTGATGAACAGCGATGATTTATTGGGCTCAGTGATGAACAGTGATGATTTATTGGGCTCAGTGATGAACAGTGATGATTTATTGGGCTCAGTGATGAACAGTGATGATTTATTGGGCTCAGTGATGAACAGTGATGATTTATTGGGCTCAGTGATGAACAGTGATGATTTATTGGGCTCAGTGATGAACAGCGATGATTTATTGGGTTGAGTGATGAACAGTGATGATTTATTGGGTTGAGTGATGAACAGTGATGATTTATTGGGTTGAGTGATGAACAGTGATGATTTATTGGGCTCAGTGATGAACAGTGATGATTTATTGGGCTCAGTGATGAACAGCGATGATTTATTGGGCTCAGTGATGAACAGCGATGATTTATTGGGTTAAGTGATGAACAGCGATGATTTATTGGGCTCAGTGATGATTTATTGGCCTCAGTGATGAACAGCGATGATTTATTGGGTTGAGTGATGAACAGCGATGATCTATTGGGTTGAGTGATGAACAGTGATGATTTATTGGGCTCAGTGATGAACAGCGATGATTTATTGGGGTGAGTGATGAACAGCGATGATCTATTGGGTTGAGTGATGAACAGTGATGATTTATTGGGCTGAGTGATGAACAGCGATGATTTATTGGGCTGAGTGATGAACAGCGATGATTTATTGGGCTGAGTGATGAACAGCGATCATTGATTGGGCTGAGTGATGAGCAGCGATGATTTATTGGGCTCAGTGATGAACAGTGATGATTTATTGGGCTCAGTGATGAACAGTGATGATTTATTGGGTTGAGTGATGAACAGCGATGATTTATTGGGCTGAGTGATGAACAGCAATGATTTATTGGGCTGAGTGATGAACAGCGATGATTTATTGGGCTCAGTGATGATTTATTGGGCTCAGTGATGAACAGCGATGATTTATGGGGTTGAGTGATGAACAGCGATGATCTATTGGGTTGAGTGATGAACAGTGATGATTTATTGGGCTCAGTGATGAACAGTGATGATTTATTGGGTTGAGTGATGAACAGCGATGATTTATTGGGCTGAGTGATGAACAGCGATGATTTATTGGGCTGAGTGATGAACAGCGATGATTTATTGGGTTGAGTGATGAACAGTGATGATTTATTCGGTTGAGTGATGAACTGATTTATTGGGCTCAGTGATGAACAGCGATGATTTATTGGGCTGAGTGATGAACAGCGATGATTTATTGGGTTGAGTGATGAACAGCGATGATTTATTGGGCTGAGTGATGAACAGCGATGATTTATTGGGCTGAGTGATGAACAGCGATGATTTATTGGGCTCAGTGATGAACAGCGATGATTTATTGGGCTCAGTGATGATTTATTGGGTTGAGTGATGAACAGGAATGATTTATTGGGTTGAGTGATGAGCAGTGATGATTTATTGGGCTCAGTGATGAACAGCGATGATTTCTTGGGCTGAGTGATGAACAGCGATGATTTATTGGGTTCAGTGATGAACAGTGCTGATTTATTGTGCTCAGTGATGAACAGCGATGATTTATTAGGCTTAGTGACGAACAGCGATGATTTATTGGGTTGAGGGATGAACAGTGATGATTTATTGGGCTCAGTGATATACAGCGATGATTTATTGGGCTGAGTGATGAACAGCGATGATCGATTGGGCTGAGAGAAGAACAGTGATGATTTATTGGGTTGAGTGATGAACAGGGATGATTTATTGGGTTGAGTGATGAACAGCAATGATTTATTGGGCTCAGTGATGAACAGCGATGATTTATTGGGCTTAGTGATGAACAGCGATGATTTATTGGGCTCAGTGATGAACAGTGATGATTTATTGGGCTCAGTGATGAACAGCGATGATTTATTGGGTTGAGTGATGAACAGTGATGATTTATTGGGTTGAGTGATGAACAGTGATGATTTATTGGGTTGAGTGATGAACAGTGATGATTTATTGGGCTCAGTGATGAACAGCGATGATTTATTGGGGGAAGTGATGAACAGCGATGATTTATTGGGCTCAGTGATGATTTATTGGCCTCAGTGATGAACAGCGATGATTTATTGGGTTGAGTGATGAACAGCGATGATCTATTGGGTTGAGTGATGAACAGTGATGATTTATTGGGCTCAGTGATGAACAGCGATGATTTATTGGGCTGAGTGATGAACAGCGATGATCTATTGGTTTGAGTGATGAACAGTGATGATTTATTGGGCTGAGTGATGAACAGCGATGATTTATTGGGCTGAGTGATGAGCAGCGATGATTTAGTGGGCTCAGTGATGAACAGTGATGATTTATTGGGCTCAGTGATGAACAGTGATGATTTATTGGGTTGAGTGATGAACAGCGATGATTTATTGGGCTGAGTGATGAACAGCGATGATTTATTGGGCTGAGTGATGAACAGCGATGATTTATTGGGCTCAGTGATGATTTATTGGGCACAGTGATGAACAGCGATGATTTATTCGGTTGAGTGATGAACAGCGATGATCTATTGGCTTGAGTGATGAACAGTGATGATTTATTAGGCTCAGTGATGAACAGCAATGATTTATTGGGCTGAGTGATGAGCAGCGATGATTTCTTGGGCTCAGTGATGAACAGTGATGATTTATTGGGCTCAGGGATGAACAGCGATGATTTATTGGGCTCAGTGATGAACAGCGATGATTTATTGGGTTGAGTGATGAACAGCGATGATTTATTGGGCTCAGTGATGAACAGCGATGATTTATTGGGCTCAGTGATGAACAGCGATGATTGATTGGGTTGAGTGATGAACAGCGATGATTTATTGGGTTGAGTGATGAACAGTGATGATTTATTGGGTTGAGTGATGAACAGTGATGATTTATTGGGCTGAGTGATGAACAGCGATGATTTATTGGGCTGAGTGATGAACAGCGATGATTTATTGGGCTCAGTGATGAACAGCGATGATTTATTGGGCTCAGTGATGATTTATTGGGCTCAGTGATGAACAGCGATGATTTATTGGGCTCAGTGATGAACAGCGATGATTTATTGGGCTCAGTGATGAACAGCGATGATTTATTGGGTTGAGTGATGAACAGCGATGATTTATTGGGCTCAGTGATGAACAGCGATGATTTATTGGGCTCAGTGATGAACAGCGATGATTTATTGGGATGAGTGATGAACAGCGATGATTTATTGGGATGAGTGATGAACAGCGATGATTGATTGGGCTCAGTGAGGAACAGTGATGATTTATTGGGTTGAGTGATGAACACGGATGATTTATTGGGTTGAGTGATGAACAGCGATGATTTACTGGGTTGAGTGATGAACAGCAATGATTTACTGGGTTGAGTGATGAACAGCGATGATTTATTGGGCTGAGTGATGAACAGCGATGATTGATTGGGCTCAGTGAGGAACAGTGATGATTTATTGGGTTGAGTGATGAGCAGGGATGATTTATTGGGCTCAGTGATGAACAGTGATGATTTATTGGGCTCAGTGATGGACAGCGATGATTTATTGGGTTGAGTGATGAACAGCGATGATTTATTGGGCTGAGTGATGAACAGCGAAGATTTATTGGGCTGAGTGATGAACAGCGATGATTTATTGGGCACAGTGATGATTTATTGGGCTCAGTGATGAACAGTGATGATTTATTGGGCTCAGTGATGGACAGCGATGATTTATTGGGTTGAGTGATGAACAGCGATGATTTATTGGGTTGAGTGATGAACAGCGATGATCTATTGGGTTGAGTGATGAACAGCGATGATTTATTAGGCTCAGTGATGAACAGCGATGATTTATTGGGCTCAGTGATGGACAGCGATGATTTATTGGGTTGAGTGATGAACAGCGATGATTTATTGGGCTGAGTGATGAACAGCGAAGATTTATTGGGCTCAGTGATGAACAGTGATGATTTATTGGGTTGAGTGATGAGCAGGGATGATTTATTGGGCTCAGTGATGAACAGTGATGATTTATTGGGCTCAGTGATGGACAGCGATGATTTATTGGGTTGAGTGATGAACAGCGATGATTTATTGGGCTGAGTGATGAACAGCGAAGATTTATTGGGCTGAGTGATGAACAGCGATGATTTATTGGGCTCAGTGATGATTTATTGGGCTCAGTGATGAACAGTGATGATTTATTGGGCTCAGTGATGGACAGCGATGATTTATTGGGTTGAGTGATGAACAGCGATGATTTATTGGGTTGAGTGATGAACAGCGATGAACTATTGGGTTGAGTGATGAACAGCGATGATTTATTAGGCTCAGTGATGAACAGCGATGATTTATTGGGCTGAGTGATGAGCAGCGATGATTTATTGGGCTCAGTGATGAACAGTGATGATTTATTGGGTTGAGTGAGGAACAGCGATGATTTATTGGGCTGAGTGATGAACAGCGATGATTTATTGGGCTGAGTGATGAACAGCGATGATTTATTGGGTTGAGTGATGAACAGTGATGATTTATTGGGTTGAGTGATGAACAGTGATGATTTATTGGGTTGAGTGATGAACAGCGATGATTTATTGGGCTGAGTGATGAACAGCGATGATTTATTGGGCTCAGTGATGAACAGCGATGATTTATTGGGCTCAGTGATGAACAGGGATGATTTATTGGGCTGAGTGATGAACAGTGATGATTTATTGGGTTGAGTGATGAACAGTGATGATTTATTGGGCTCAGTGAGGAACAGTGATGATTTATTGGGTTGAGTGATGAACAGGAATGATTTATTGGGCTCAGTGATGAACAGCAATGATTTATTGGGTTGTGTGATGAACAGCGATGATTTATTAGGCTTAGTGATGAACAGCGATGATTTATTGGGTTGAGGGATGAACAGTGATGATTTAATGGGCTCAGTGATATACAGCGATGATTTATTGGGCTGAGTGATGAACAGCGATGATCGATTGGGCTCAGAGAGGAACAGTGATGATTTATTGGGTTCAGTGATGAACAGTGATGAGTTATTGGGTTGAGTGATGAACAGCGATGATTTATTGGGCTCAGTGATGAACAGGGATGATTTATTGGGTTGAGTGATGAACAGCGATGATTTATTGGGCTCAGTGATGAGCAGGGATGATTTATTGGGTCAGGGATGAACAGTGATGATTTATTGGGCTGAGTGATGAACAGTGATGATTTATTGGGTTGAGTGATGAACAGTGATGATTTATTGGGTTGAGGGATGAACAGTGATGATTTACTGGGCTCACTGATGAACAGGGATGATTTATTGGGCTCAGTGATGAACAGTGATGATTTATTGGGTTGTGTGATGAACAGTGATGATTGATTGGGCTCAATGATGAACAGCGATGATTTATTGGGCTCAGTGATGAACAGCGATGATTTAATGGGCTGAGTGATGAACAGCGATGATTGATTGGGCTCAGTGATGAACAGCGATGATTTAATGGGCTGAGTGATGAACAGCGATGATTGATTGGGCTCAGTGAGGAACAGTGATGATTTATTGGGTTGAGTGATGAACAGGGATGATTTATTGGGTTGAGTGATGAACAGCGATGATTTATTGGGCTCAGTGATGAACAGTGATGATTTATTGGGCTGAGTGATGAACAGTGATGATTGATTGGGTTGAGTGATGAACAGCGATTATTTATTGGGTTGAGTGAGGAACAGCGATGATTTATTGGGCTCAGTGATGAACAGCGATGATTTATTGGGCTCAGTGATGAACAGCGATGATTTATTGGGTTGAGTGATGAACAGCAATGATTTATTGGGCTCAGTGATGAACAGCGATGATTTATTGGGCGCAGTGATGAACAGTGATGATTTATTGGGCTCAGTGATGAACAGCGATGATTTATTGGGTTGAGTGATGAACAGTGATGATTTATTGGGTTGAGTGATGAACAGCGATGATTTATTGGGCTCAGTGATGAACAGGGATGATTTATTGGGCTCAGTGATGAACAGGGATGATTTATTGGGCTGAGTGATGAACAGGGATGATTTATTGGGTTGAGTGATGAACAGCGATGATTTATTGGGTTGAGTGATGAACAGTGATGATTTATTGGGCTCAGTGATGAACAGGGATGATTTATTGGGCTCAGTGATGATTTAAAGGGTTGAGTGATGAACAGCGATGATTTATTGGGTTGAGTGATGAACAGCGATGACTTATTGGGCTCAGTGATGAACAGCGATGATTTATTGGGCTCAGTGATGAACAGCGATGATTTATTGGGTTGAGTGATGAACAGCGATGATTTATTGGGCTCAGTGAGGAACAGGGATGATTTATTGGGTTGAGTGATGAACAGCGATGATTTATTGGGCTCAGTGATGAACAGCGATGATTTATTGGGCTCAGTGATGATTTAAAGGGTTGAGTGATGAACAGCGATGATTTATTGGGTTGAGTGATGAACAGCGATGACTTATTGGGCTCAGTGATGAACAGCGATGATTTATTGGGCTCAGTGATGAACAGCGATGATTTATTGGGCTCAGTGAGGAACAGTGATGATTTATTGGGCTGAGTGATGAACAGTGATGATTGATTGGGCTCAGTGATGAACAGCGATGATTAATGGGCTGAGTGATGAACAGCGATGATTGATTGGGCCCAGTGAGGAACAGTGATGATTTATTGGATTGAGTGATGAACAGGGATGATTTATTGGGTTGAGTGATGAACAGCGATGATTTATTGGGCTCAGTGATGAACAGTGATGATTTATTGGGCTGAGTGATGAACAGCGATGATTGATTGGGTTGAGTGATGAACAGCGATGATTTATTGGGTTGAGTGAGGAACAGCGATGATTTATTGGGCTCAGTGATGAACAGCGATGATTTATTGGGCTCAGTGATGAACAGTGATGATTTATTGGGTTGAGTGATGAACAGCGATGATTTATTGGGCTCAGTGATGAACAGCGATGATTTATTGGGTTGAGTGATGAACAGCGATGATTTATTGGGTTGAGTGATGAACAGCGATGATGTATTGGGCTGAGTGATGAACAGGGATGATTTATTGGGTTGAGTGATGAACAGGGATGATTTATTGGGTTGAGTGATGAACAGCGATGATTTATTGGGCTCAGTGATGAACAGGGATGATTTATTGGGCTCAGTGATGAACAGTGATGATTTATTGGGCTCAGTGATGAACAGGGATGATTTATTGGGCTCAGTGATGAACAGGGATGATTTATTGGGCTGAGTGATGAACAGCGATGATTTATTGGGTTGAGTGATGAACATTGATGATTTATTGGGCTCAGTGATGAACAGGGATGATTTATTGGGCTCAGGGTTGAACAATGATGATTTATTGGGCTCAGGGTTGAACAGCGATGATTTCTTGGGTTGAGTGAGGAACAGCGATGATTGATTGGGTTGAGTGATGAACAGCGATGATTTATTGGGTTGAGTGAGGAACAGCGATGATTTATTGGGCTCAGTGATAAACAGCGATGATTTATTGGGCTCAGTGATGATTTAAAGGGTTGAGTGATGAACAGCGATGATTTATTGGGTTGAGTGATGAACAGCGATGACTTATTGGGCTCAGTGATGAACAGCGATGATTTATTGGGCTCAGTGATGAACAGCGATGATTTATTGGGCTCAGTGAGGAACAGTGATGATTTATTGGGCTGAGTGATGAACAGTGATGATTGATTGGGCTCAGTGATGAACAGCGATGATTAATGGGCTGAGTGATGAACAGCGATGATTGATTGGGCTCAGTGAGGAACAGTGATGATTTATTGGGTTGAGTGATGAACAGGGATGATTTATTGGGTTGAGTGATGAACAGCGATGATTTATTGGGCTCAGTGATGAACAGTGATGATTTATTGGGCTGAGTGATGAACAGCGATGATTGATTGGGTTGAGTGATGAACAGCGATGATTTATTGGGTTGAGTGAGGAACAGCGATGATTTATTGGGCTCAGTGATGAACAGCGATGATTTATTGGGCTCAGTGATGAACAGTGATGATTTATTGGGTTGAGTGATGAACAGGGATGATTTATTGGGTTGAGGGATGAAGAGCGATGATTTATTGGGCTCAGTGATGAACAGCGATGATTTATTGGGCTGAGTGATGAACAGCGATGATTGATTGGGTTGAGTGATGAACAGCGATGATTTATTGAGTTGAGTGAGGAACAGCGATGATTTATTGGGCTCAGTGATGAATAGCGATTATTTATTGGGCTCAGTGATGAACAGCGATGATTTATTGGGCTGAGTGATGAACAGCGATGATTGATTGGGCTCAGTGAGGAACAGTGATGATTTATTGGGTTGAGTGATGAACAGGGATGATTTATTGGGTTGAGTGAGGAACAGCGATGACTTATTGGGCTCAGTGATGAACAGCGATGATTTATTGGGCTCAGTGATGAACAGCGATGATTTATTGGGTTGAGTGATGACCAGCGATGATTTATTGGGTTGAGTGATGAACAGCGATGATTTATTGGGCTCAGTGATGAACAGTGATGATTTATTGGGTTGAGTGATGAACAGGGATGATTTATTGGGTTGAGGGATGAAGAGCGATGATTTATTGGGCTCAGTGATGAACAGCGATGATTTATTGGGCTGAGTGATGAACAGCGATGATTGATTGGGTTGAGTGATGAACAGCGATGATTTATTGGGTTGAGTGATGAACAGTGATGATTTATTGGGTTGAGTGATGAACAGCGATGATTTATTGGGCTGAGTGATGAACAGCGATGATTTATTGGGCTCAGTGATGAACAGCGATGATTTATTGGGCTCAGTGATGAACAGCGATGATTTATTGGGCTCAGTGATGAACAGCGATGATTTATTGGGCTCAGTGATGAACAGTGATGATTTATTGGGCTCAGTGATGAACAGCGATGATTTTTTGGGCTCAGTGATGAACAGCGATGATTTTTTGGGCTCAGTGATGAACAGCGATGATTGATTGGGTTGAGTGATGAACAGCGATGATTTATTGGGTGGAGTGATGAAGAGCGATGATTTATTGGGCTCAGTGATGAACAGCGATGATTTATTGGGCTGAGTGATGAACAGCGATGATTGATTGGGTTGAGTGATGAACAGCGATGATTTATTGGGCTGAGTGATGAACAGCGATGATTTATTGGGCTGAGTGATGAACAGCGATGATTTATTGGGCTGAGTGATGAACAGCGATGATTTATTGGGCTCAGTGATGAACAGCGATGATTGATTGGGTTGAGTGATGAACAGCGATGATTTATTGGGCTGAGTGATGAACAGTGATGATTGATTGGGCTCAGTGATGAACAGCGATGATTTAATGGGCTGAGTGATGAACAGCGATGATTGATTGGGCTCAGTGAGGAACAGTGATGATTTATTGGGTTGAGTGATGAACAGGGATGATTTATTGGGTTGAGTGATGAACAGCGATGATTTATTGGGCTCAGTGATGAACAGTGATGATTTATTGGGCTGAGTGATGAACAGCGATGATTGATTGGGTTGAGTGATGAACAGCGATGATTTATTGGGTTGAGTGAGGAACAGCGATGATTTATTGGGCTCAGTGATGAACAGCGATGATTTATTGGGCTCAGTGATGAACAGCGATGATTGATTGGGCTCAGTGATGAACAGCGATGATTGATTGGGCTCAGTGAGGAACAGTGATGATTTATTGGGTTGAGTGATGAACAGGGATGATTTATTGGGTGGAGTGATGAACAGCGATGACTTATTGGGCTCAGTGATGAACAGCGATGATTTATTGGGCTCAGTGATGAACAGCGATGATTTATTGGGTTGAGTGATGAACAGCGATGATTTATTGGGCTCAGTGATGAACAGCGATGATTTATTGGGTTGAGTGATGAACAGTGATGATTTATTGGGCTCAGTGATGAACAGGGATGAATTATTGGGCTCAGTGATGATTTAAAGGGTTGAGTGATGAACAGCGATGATTTATTGGGTTGAGTGATGAACAGCGATGACTTATTGGGCTCAGTGATGAACAGCGATGATTTATTGGGCTCAGTGATGAACAGCGATGATTTATTGGGTTGAGTGATGAACAGCGATGATTTATTGGGCTCAGTGAGGAACAGTGATGATTTATTGGGTTGAGTGAGGAACAGGGATGATTTATTGGGTTGAGTGATGAACAGCGATGATTTATTGGGCTGAGTGATGAACAGTGATGATTGATTGGGCTCAGTGATGAACAGCGATGATTTAATGGGCTGAGTGATGAACAGCGATGATTGATTGGGCTCAGTGAGGAACAGTGATGATTTATTGGGTTGAGTGATGAACAGGGATGATTTATTGGGTTGAGTGATGAACAGCGATGATTTATTGGGCTCAGTGATGATTTATTGGGCTGAGTGATGAACAGCGATGATTGATTGGGTTGAGTGATGAACAGCAATGATTTATTGGGTTGAGTGAGGAACAGCGATGATTTTTTGGGCTCAGTGATGAACAGCGATGATTTATTGGGCTCAGTGATGAACAGCGATGATTTATTGGGCTCAGTGATGAACAGTGATGATTTATTGGGTTGAGTGATGAACAGGGATGATTTATTGGGTTGAGGGATGAAGAGCGATGATTTATTGGGCTCAGTGATGAACAGCGATGATTTATTGGGCTGAGTGATGAACAGCGATGATTTATTGGGTTGAGTGAGGAACAGCGATGATTTATTGGGCTCAGTGATGAACAGCGATGATTTATTGGGCTCAGTGATGAACAGCGATGATTTATTGGGCTCAGTGATGAACAGCGATGATTGATTGGGCTCAGTGATGAACAGCGATGATTGATTGGGCTCAGTGAGGAACAGTGATGATTTATTGGGTTGAGTGATGAACAGGGATGATTTATTGGGTGGAGTGATGAACAGCGATGACTTATTGGGCTCAGTGATGAACAGCGATGATTTATTGGGCTCAGTGATGAACAGCGATGATTTATTGGGTTGAGTGATGAACAGCGATGATTTATTGGGCTCAGTGATGAACAGTGATGATTTATTGGGTTGAGTGATGAACAGGGATGATTTATTGGGTTGAGTGATGAACAGCGATGATTTATTGGGCTGAGTGATGAACAGCGATGATTTATTGGGCTGAGTGATGAACAGCGATGATTTATTGGGTTGAGTGATGAACAGCGATGATTTATTGGGCTCAGTGATGAACAGGGATGATTTATTGGGCTCAGTGATGAACAGTGATGATTTATTGGGCTGAGTGATGAACAGTGATGATTTATTGGGTTGAGTGATGAACAGTGATGATTTATTGGGTTGAGGGATGAACAGTGATGATTTACTGGGCTCACTGATGAACAGGGATGATTTATTGGGCTCACTGATGAACAGGGATGATTGATTGGGCTCAATGATGAACAGCGATGATTTATTGGGCTCAGTGATGAACAGTGATGATTTATTGGGCTCAGTGATGAACAGCGATGATTTATTGGGTTGAGTGTTGAACAGTGATGATTTATTGGGCTCAGTGATGAACAGTGATGATTTATTAGGATCAGTGATGAACAGCGATTATTTATTGGGCTGAGTGATGAACAGTGATGATTTACTGGGCTCAGTGATGAACAGTGATGATTTATTGGGCTCAGTGATGAACAGCGATGATTTATTGGGCTCAGTGATGAACAGCGATGATTTTTTGGGTTGAGTGATGAACAGCGATGATTTATTGGGTTGAGTGATGAACAGCGATGATGTATTGGGCTGAGTGATGAACAGCGATGATTTATTGGGTTGAGTGATGAACAGGGATGATTTATTGGGTTGAGTGATGAACAGCGATGATTTATTGGGCTCAGTGATGAACAGGGATGATTTATTGGGCTCAGTGATGAACAGTGATGATTTATTGGGCTCAGTGATGAACAGGGATGATTTATTGGGCTGAGTGATGAACAGCGATGATTTATTGGGTTGTGTGATGAACATTGATGATTTATTGGGCTCAGTGATGAACAGGGATGATTTATTGGGCTCAGGGTTGAACAATGATGATTTATTGGGCTCAGGGTTGAACTGTGATGATTTATTGGGCTCAGTGATGATTTAAAGGGTTGAGTGATGAACAGAGATGATTTATTGGATTGAGTGATGAACAGCGATGACTTATTGGGCTCAGTGATGAACAGCGATGATTTATTGGGCTCAGTGATGAACAGCGATGATTTCTTGGGTTGAGTGATGAACAGCGATGATTTATTGGGCTCAGTGATGAACAGCGATGATCTATTGGGTTGAGTGATGAACAGTGATGATTTATTGGGCTCAGTGATGAACAGCGATGATTTATTGGGCTGAGTGATGAACAGCGATGATTTATTAGGCTAAGTGATGAACAGCGATGATTTATTAGGCTAAGTGATGAACAGCGATGATTTATTGGGCTCAGTGATGAACAGCGATGATTTATTGGGCTCAGTGATGAACAGCGATGATTTATTGGGTTGAGTGATGAACAGCGATGATCTATTGGGTTGAGTGATGAACAGTGATGATTTATTGGGCTCAGTGATGAACAGCGATGATTTATTGGGCTGAGTGATGAGCAGCGATGATTTATTGGGCTCAGTGATGAACAGCGATGATTTACTGGGCTCAGTGATGAACAGTGATGATTTATTGGGCTCAGTGATGAACAGCGATGATTTATTGGGCTCAGTGATGAACAGCGATGATTTATTGGGTTGAGTGATGAACAGCGATGATTTATTGGGTTGAGTGATGAACAGGGATGATTTATTGGGCTGAGTGATGAACAGCGATGATTTATTGGGTTGAGTGATGAACATTGATGATTTATTGGGCTCAGTGATGAACAGGGATGATTTATTGGGCTCAGGGTTGAACAATGATGATTTATTGGGCTCAGGGTTGAACTGTGATGATTTATTGGGCTCAGTGATGATTTAAAGGGTTGAGTGATGAACAGCGATGATTTATTGGGTTGAGTGATGAACAGCGATGACTTATTGGGCTCAGTGATGAACAGCGATGATTTATTGGGCTCAGTGATGAACAGCGATGATTTCTTGGGTTGAGTGATGAACAGCGATGATTTATTGGGCTCAGTGAGGAACAGTGATGATTTATTGGGTTGAGTGAGGAACAGCGATGATTGATTGGGTTGAGTGATGAACAGCGATGATTTATTGGGTTGAGTGAGGAACAGCGATGATTTATTGGGCTCAGTGATAAACAGCGATGATTTATTGGGCTCAGTGATGAACAGCGATGACTTATTGGGCTGAGTGATGAACAGCGATGATTGATTGGGCTCAGTGAGGAACAGTGATGATTTATTGGGTTGAGTGATGAACAGGGATGATTTATTGGGCTCAGTGATGAACAGTGATGATTTATTGGGTTGAGTGATGAACAGGGATGATTTATTGGGTTGAGGGATGAAGAGCGATGATTTATTGGGCTGAGTGATGAACAGCGATGATTGATTGGGTTGAGTGATGAACAACGATGATTTATTGGGTTGAGTGATGAACAGCGATGATTTATTGGGTTGAGTGATGAACAGCGATGATTTATTGGGCTGAGTGATGAACAGCGATGATTTATTGGGCTCAGTGATGAACAGCGATGATTTATTGGGCTCAGTGATGAACAGCGATGATTTATTGGGCTCAGTGATGAACAGCGATGATTTATTGGGCTCAGTGATGATTTAAAGGGTTGAGTGATGAACAGTGATGATTTATTGGGCTCAGTGATGAACAGGGATGATTTATTGGGCTCAGTGATGATTTAAAGTGTTGAGTGATGAACAGCGATGATTTATTGGGTTGAGTAATGAACAGCGATGACTTATTGGGCTCAGTGATGAACAGCGATGATTTATTGGGCTCAGTGATGAACAGCGATGATTTATTGGGTTGAGTGATGAACAGCGATGATTTATTGGGCTCAGTGAGGAACAGGGATGATTTATTGGGTTGAGTGATGAACAGCGATGATTTATTGGGCTCAGTGATGAACAGCGATGATTTATTGGGTTGAGTGATGAACAGTGATGATTTATTGGGCTCAGGGTTGAACAGTGATGATTTATTGGGCTCAGTGATGATTTAAAGGGTTGAGTGATGAACAGCGATGATTTATTGGGTTGAGTGATGAACAGCGATGATTTATTGGGCTCAGTGATGAACAGCGATGATTTATTGGGCTCAGTGATGAACAGCGATGATTTATTGGGCTCAGTGAGGAACAGTGATGATTTATTGGGCTGAGTGATGAACAGTGATGATTGATTGGGCTCAGTGATGAACAGCGATGATTTAATGGGCTGAGTGATGAACAGCGATGATTGATTGGGCTCAGTGAGGAACAGTGATGATTTATTGGGTTGAGTGATGAACAGGGATGATTTATTGGGTTGAGTGATGAACAGCGATGATTTATTGGGCTCAGTGAGGAACAGTGATGATTTATTGGGTTGAGTGATGAACAGGGATGATTTATTGGGTTGAGTGATGAACAGCGATGATTTATTGGGTTCAGTGATGAACAGTGATGATTTATTGGGCTGAGTGATGAACAGCGATGATTTATTGGGTTGAGTGATGAACAGTGATGATTTATTGGGCTCAGGGTTGAACAGTGATGATTTATTGGGCTCAGTGATGATTTAAAGGGTTGAGTGATGAACAGCGATGACTTATTGGGCTCAGTGATGAACAGCGATGATTTATTGGGCTCAGTGATGAACAGCGATGATTTATTGGGTTGAGTGATGAACAGCGATGATTTATTGGGCTCAGTGAGGAACAGTGATGATTTATTGGGTTGAGTGATGAACAGCGATGATTTATTGGGCTGAGTGATGAACAGTGATGATTGATTGGGCTCAGTGATGAACAGCGATGATTTAATGGGCTGAGTGATGAACAGCGATGATTGATTGGGCTCAGTGAGGAACAGTGATGATTTATTGGGTTGAGTGATGAACAGGGATGATTTATTGGGTTGAGTGATGAACAGCGATGATTTATTGGGCTCAGTGATGAACAGTGATGATTTATTGGGCTGAGTGATGAACAGCGATGATTGATTGGGTTGAGTGATGAACAGCGATGATTTATTGGGTTGAGTGAGGAACAGCGATGATTTATTGGGCTCAGTGATGAACAGCGATGATTTATTGGGCTCAGTGATGAACAGCGATGATTTATTGGGCTCAGTGATGAACAGTGATGATTTATTGGGTTGAGTGATGAACAGGGATGATTTATTGGGTTGAGGGATGAAGAGCGATGATTTATTGGGCTCAGTGATGAACAGCGATGATTTATTGGGCTGAGTGATGAACAGCGATGATTGATTGGGTTGAGTGATGAACAGCGATGATTTATTGGGTTGAGTGAGGAACAGCGATGATTTATTGGGCTGAGTGATGAACAGCGATTATTTATTGGGCTCAGTGATGAACAGCGATGATTTATTGGGCTGAGTGATGAACAGCGATGATTGATTGGGCTCAGTGAGGAACAGTGATGATTTATTGGGTTGAGTGATGAACAGGGATGATTTATTGGGTTGAGTGATGAACAGCGATGACTTATTGGGCTCAGTGATGAACAGCGATGATTTATTGGGCTCAGTGATGAACAGCGATGATTTATTGGGTTGAGTGATGACCAGCGATGATTTATTGGGCTCAGTGAGGAACAGTGATGATTTATTGGGTTGAGTGAGGAACAGGGATGATTTATTGGGTTGAGTGATGAACAGCGATGATTTATTGGGCTGAGTGATGAACAGTGATGATAGATTGGGCTCAGTGATGAACAGCGATGATTTAATGGGCTGAGTGATGAACAGCGATGATTGATTGGGCTCAGTGAGGAACAGTGATGATTTATTGGGTTGAGTGATGAACAGGGATGATTTATTGGGTTGAGTGATGAACAGCGATGATTTATTGGGCTCAGTGATGAACAGTGATGATTTATTGGGCTGAGTGAGGAACAGCGATGATTTATTGGGCTCAGTGATGAACAGCGATGATTTATTGGGCTCAGTGATGAACAGCGATGATTGATTGGGCTCAGTGATGAACAGCGATGATTGATTGGGCTCAGTGAGGAACAGTGATGATTTATTGGGTTGAGTGATGAACAGGGATGATTTATTGGGTGGAGTGATGAGCAGCGATGATTTATTGGGTTGAGTGATGAACAGTGATGATTTATTGGGCTCAGTGATGAACAGGGATGATTTATTGGGCTCAGTGATGATTTAAAGGGTTGAGTGATGAACAGCGATGATTTATTGGGTTGAGTGATGAACAGCGATGACTTATTGGGCTCAGTGATGAACAGCGATGATTTATTGGGCTCAGTGATGAACAGCGATGATTTATTGGGTTGAGTGATGAACAGCGATGATTTATTGGGCTCAGTGAGGAACAGGGATGATTTATTGGGTTGAGTGATGAACAGCGATGATTTATTGGGCTCAGTGATGAACAGCGATGATTTATTGGGTTGAGTGATGAACAGTGATGATTTATTGGGCTCAGGGTTGAACAGTGATGATTTATTGGGCTCACTGATGATTTAAAGGGTTGAGTGATGAACAGCGATGATTTATTGGGCTCAGTGATGAACAGTGATGATTTATTGGGCTGAGTGATGAACAGTGATGATTTATTGGGTTGAGTGATGAACAGTGATGATTTATTGGGTTGAGGGATGAACAGTGATGATTTACTGGGCTCACTGATGAACAGGGATGATTTATTGGGCTCAGTGATGAACAGTGATGATTTATTGGGTTGTGTGATGAACAGTGATGATTGATTGGGCTCAATGATGAACAGCGATGATTTATTGGGCTCAGTGATGAACAGTGATGATTTATTGGGCTCAGTGATGAACAGCGATGATTTATTGGGCTCAGTGATGAACAGCGATGATTTATTGGGCTCAGTGATGAACAGTGATGATTTATTAGGATCAGTGATGAACAGCGATTATTTATTGGGCTGAGTGATGAACAGTGATGATGTATTGGGCTGAGTGATGAACAGGGATGATTTATTGGGTTGAGTGATGAACAGCGATGATTTATTGGGTTGAGTGATGAACAGCGATGATTTATTGGGCTCAGTGATGAACAGGGATGATTTATTGGGCTCAGTGATGAACAGTGATGATTTATTGGGCTCAGTGATGAACAGGGATGATTTATTGGGCTGAGTGATGAACAGCGATGATTTATTGGGTTGTGTGATGAACATTGATGATTTATTGGGCTCAGTGATGAACAGGGATGATTTATTGGGCTCAGGGTTGAACAATGATGATTTATTGGGCTCAGGGTTGAACTGTGATGATTTATTGGGCTCAGTGATGATTTAAAGGGTTGAGTGATGAACAGAGATGATTTATTGGGTTGAGTGATGAACAGCGATGACTTATTGGGCTCAGTGATGAACAGCGATGATTTATTGGGCTCAGTGATGAACAGCGATGATTTCTTGGGTTGAGTGATGAACAGCGATGATTTATTGGGCTCAGTGATGAACAGCGATGATCTATTGGGTTGAGTGATGAACAGTGATGATTTATTGGGCTCAGTGATGAACAGCGATGATTTATTGGGCTGAGTGATGAACAGCGATGATTTATTAGGCTAAGTGATGAACAGCGATGATTTATTGGGCTCAGTGATGAACAGCGATGATTTATTGGGCTCAGTGATGAACAGCGATGATTTATTGGGTTGAGTGATGAACAGCGATGATCTATTGGGTTGAGTGATGAACAGTGATGATTTATTGGGCTCAGTGATGAACAGCGATGATTTATTGGGCTGAGTGATGAGCAGCGATGATTTATTGGGCTCAGTGATGAACAGTGATGATTTACTGGGCTCAGTGATGAACAGTGATGATTTACTGGGCTCAGTGATGAACAGTGATGATTTATTGGGCTCAGTGATGAACAGCGATGATTTATTGGGCTCAGTGATGAACAGCGATGATTTATTGGGTTGAGTGATGAACAGCGATGATTTATTGGGTTGAGTGATGAACAGCGATGATGTATTGGGCTGAGTGATGAACAGGGATGATTTATTGGGTTGAGTGATGAACAGGGATGATTTATTGGGTTGAGTGATGAACAGCGATGATTTATTGGGCTCAGTGATGAACAGGGATGATTTATTGGGCTCAGTGATGAACAGTGATGATTTATTGGGCTCAGTGATGAACAGGGATGATTTATTGGGCTGAGTGATGAACAGCGATGATTTATTGGGTTGAGTGATGAACATTGATGATTTATTGGGCTCAGTGATGAACAGGGATGATTTATTGGGCTCAGGGTTGAACAATGATGATTTATTGGGCTCAGGGTTGAACTGTGATGATTTATTGGGCTCAGTGATGATTTAAAGGGTTGAGTGATGAACAGCGATGATTTATTGGGTTGAGTGATGAACAGCGATGACTTATTGGGCTCAGTGATGAACAGCGATGATTTATTGGGCTCAGTGATGAACAGCGATGATTTCTTGGGTTGAGTGATGAACAGCGATGATTTATTGGGCTCAGTGAGGAACAGTGATGATTTATTGGGTTGAGTGAGGAACAGCGATGATTGATTGGGTTGAGTGATGAACAGCGATGATTGATTGGGCTCAGTGAGGAACAGTGATGATTTATTGGGTTGAGTGATGAACAGGGATGATTTATTGGGCTCAGTGATGAACAGTGATGATTTATTGGGTTGAGTGATGAACAGGGATGATTTATTGGGTTGAGGGATGAAGAGCGATGATTTATTGGGCTCAGTGATGAACAGCGATGATTTATTGGGCTGAGTGATGAACAGCGATGATTTATTGGGCTGAGTGATGAACAGCGATGATTGATTGGGTTGAGTGATGAACAGCGATGATTTATTGGGTTGAGTGATGAACAGTGATGATTTATTGGGTTGAGTGATGAACAGCGATGATTTATTGGGCTGAGTGATGAACAGCGATGATTTATTGGGCTCAGTGATGAACAGCGATGATTTATTGGGCTCAGTGATGAACAGCGATGATTTATTGGGCTCAGTGATGAACAGCGATGATTTATTGGGCTCAGTGATGAACAGCGATGATTTATTGGGCTCAGTGATGAACAGCGATGATTGATTGGGTTGAGTGATGAACAGCGATGATTTATTGGGCTCAGTGATGAACAGCGATGATTTTTTGGGCTCAGTGATGAACAGCGATGATTGATTGGGTTGAGTGATGAACAGCGATGATTTATTGGGTGGAGTGATGAAGAGCGATGATTTATTGGGCTCAGTGATGAACAGCGATGATTTATTGGGTTGAGTGATGAACAGCGATGATCTATTGGGTTGAGTGATGAACAGCGATGATTTACTGGGCTCAGTGATGAACAGTGATGATTTATTGGGCTCAGTGATGAACAGCGATGATTTATTGGGCTCAGTGATGAACAGCGATGATTTATTGGGTTGAGTGAGGAACAGCGATGATTGATTGGGTTGAGTGATGAACAGCGATGATTTATTGGGTTGAGTGATGAACAGGGATGATTTATTGGGTTGAGTGATGAACAGCGATGATTTATTGGGTTGAGTGATGAACAGGGATGATTTATTGGGTTGAGTGATGAACAGCGATGATTTATTGGGCTCAGTGATGAACAGGGATGATTTATTGGGCTCAGTGATGAACAGTGATGATTTATTGGGCTCAGTGATGAACAGGGATGATTTATTGGGCTGAGTGATGAACAGCGATGATTTATTGGGCTCAGTGATGAACAGGGATGATTTATTGGGCTCAGGGTTGAACAATGATGATTTATTGGGCTCAGGGTTGAACTGTGATGATTTATTGGGCTCAGTGATGATTTAAAGGGTTGAGTGATGAACAGCGATGATTTATTGGGTTGAGTGATGAACAGCGATGACTTATTGGGCTCAGTGATGAACAGCGATGATTTATTGGGCTCAGTGATGAACAGCGATGATTTCTTGGGTTGAGTGATGAACAGCGATGATTTATTGGGCTCAGTGAGGAACAGTGATGATTTATTGGGTTGAGTGAGGAACAGCGATGATTGATTGGGTTGAGTGATGAACAGCGATGATTTATTGGGTTGAGTGAGGAACAGCGATGATTTATTGGGCTCAGTGATAAACAGCGATGATTTATTGGGCTCAGTGATGAACAGCGATGATTTATTGGGCTGAGTGATGAACAGCGATGATTGATTGGGCTCAGTGAGGAACAGTGATGATTTATTGGGTTGAGTGATGAACAGGGATGATTTATTGGGCTCAGTGATGAACAGTGATGATTTATTGGGTTGAGTGATGAACAGGGATGATTTATTGGGTTGAGGGATGAAGAGCGATGATTTATTGGGCTCAGTGATGAACAGCGATGATTTATTGGGCTGAGTGATGAACAGCGATGATTGATTGGGTTGAGTGATGAACAGCGATGATTTATTGGGTTGAGTGATGAACAGTGATGATTTATTGGGTTGAGTGATGAACAGCGATGATTTATTGGGCTGAGTGATGAACAGCGATGATTTATTGGGCTCAGTGATGAACAGCGATGATTTATTGGGCTCAGTGATGAACAGCGATGATTTATTGGGCTCAGTGATGAACAGCGATGATTTATTGGGCTCAGTGATGAACAGCGATGATTTATTGGGCTCAGTGATGAACAGCGATGATTTATTGGGCTCAGTGATGAACAGCGATGATTGATTGGGTTGAGTGATGAACAGCGATGATTTATTGGGCTCAGTGATGAACAGCGATGATTTTTTGGGCTCAGTGATGAACAGCGATGATTTTTTGGGCTCAGTGATGAACAGCGATGATTGATTGGGTTGAGTGATGAACAGCGATGATTTATTGGGTGGAGTGATGAAGAGCGATGATTTATTGGGCTCAGTGATGAACAGCGATGATTTATTGGGCTGAGTGATGAACAGCGATGATTGATTGGGTTGAGTGATGAACAGCGATGATTTATTGGGCTGAGTGATGAACAGCGATGATTTATTGGGCTGAGTGATGAACAGCGATGATATATTGGGCTCAGTGATGAACAGCGATGATTTATTGGGCTCAGTGATGAACAGCGATGATTTATTGGGCTCAGTGAGGAACAGTGATGATTTATTGGGTTGAGTGATGAACAGGGATGATTTATTGGGTTGAGTGATGAACAGCGATGATTTATTGGGCTCAGTGATGAACAGTGATGATTTATTGGGTTGAGTGATGAACAGGGATGATTTATTGGGTTGAGGGATGAAGAGCGATGATTTATTGGGCTCAGTGATGAACAGCGATGATTTATTGGGCTGAGTGATGAACAGCGATGATTGATTGGGTTGAGTGATGAACAGCGATGATTTATTGGGTTGAGTGATGAACAGCGATGATTTATTGGGCTCAGTGATGAACAGCGATGATTTATTGGGCTGAGTGACGAACAGCGATGATTGATTGGGTTGAGTGATGAACAGCGATGATTTATTGGGCTGAGTGATGAACAGCGATGACTTATTGGGCTCAGTGATGAACAGCGATGATTTATTGGGCTCAGTGATGAACAGGGATGATTTATTGGGCTCAGTGATGATTTAAAGGGTTGAGTGATGAACAGTGATGATTTATTGGGCTCAGTGATGAACAGGGATGATTTATTGGGCTCAGTGATGATTTAAAGGGTTGAGTGATGAACAGCGATGATTTATTGGGTTGAGTGACGAACAGCGATGACTTATTGGGCTCAGTGATGAACAGCGATGATTTATTGGGCTCAGTGATGAACAGCGATGATTTATTGGGTTGAGTGATGAACAGCGATGATTTATTGGGCTCAGTGAGGAACAGGGATGATTTATTGGGTTGAGTGATGAACAGCGATGATTTATTGGGCTCAGTGATGAACAGCGATGATTTATTGGGTTGAGTGATGAACAGTGATGATTTATTGGGCTCAGGGTTGAACAGTGATGATTTATTGGGCTCAGTGATGATTTAAAGGGTTGAGTGATGAACAGCGATGATTTATTGGGTTGAGTGATGAACAGCGATGATTTATTGGGCTCAGTGATGAACAGCGATGATTTATTGGGCTCAGTGATGAACAGCGATGATTTATTGGGCTCAGTGAGGAACAGTGATGATTTATTGGGCTGAGTGATGAACAGTGATGATTGATTGGGCTCAGTGATGAACAGCGATGATTTAATGTGCTGAGTGATGAACAGCGATGATTGATTGGGCTCAGTGAGGAACAGTGATGATTTATTGGGTTGAGTGATGAACAGGGATGATTTATTGGGTTGAGTGATGAACAGCGATGATTTATTGGGCTCAGTGAGGAACAGTGATGATTTATTGGGTTGAGTGATGAACAGGGATGATTTATTGGGTTGAGTGATGAACAGCGATGATTTATTGGGTTCAGTGATGAACAGTGATGATTTATTGGGCTGAGTGATGAACAGCGATGATTTATTGGGTTGAGTGATGAACAGTGATGATTTATTGGGCTCAGGGTTGAACAGTGATGATTTATTGGGCTCAGTGATGATTTAAAGGGTTGAGTGATGAACAGCGATGATTTATTGGGCTCAGTGATGAACAGCGATGACTTATTGGGCTCAGTGATGAACAGCGATGATTTATTGGGCTCAGTGATGAACAGCGATGATTTATTGGGTTGAGTGATGAACAGCGATGATTTATTGGGCTCAGTGAGGAACAGTGATGATTTATTGGGTTGAGTGAGGAACAGGGATGATTTATTGGGTTGAGTGATGAACAGCGATGATTTATTGGGCTGAGTGATGAACAGTGATGATTGATTGGGCTCAGTGATGAACAGCGATGATTTAATGGGCTGAGTGATGAACAGCGATGATTGATTGGGCTCAGTGAGGAACAGTGATGATTTATTGGGTTGAGTGATGAACAGGGATGATTTATTGGGTTGAGTGATGAACAGCGATGATTTATTGGGCTCAGTGATGAACAGTGATGATTTATTGGGCTGAGTGATGAACAGCGATGATTTATTGGGCTCAGTGATGAACAGTGATGATTTATTGGGTTGAGTGATGAACAGGGATGATTTATTGGGTTGAGGGATGAAGAGCGATGATTTATTGGGCTCAGTGATGAACAGCGATGATTTATTGGGCTGAGTGATGAACAGCGATGATTGATTGGGTTGAGTGATGAACAGCGATGATTTATTGGGTTGAGTGAGGAACAGCGATGATTTATTGGGCTCAGTGATGAACAGCGATTATTTATTGGGCTCAGTGATGAACAGCGAGGATTTATTGGGCTGAGTGATGAACAGCGATGATTGATTGGGCTCAGTGAGGAACAGTGATGATTTATTGGGTTGAGTGATGAACAGGGATGATTTATTGGGTTGAGTGATGAACAGCGATGACTTATTGGGCTCAGTGATGAACAGCGATGATTTATTGGGCTCAGTGATGAACAGCGATGATTTATTGGGTTGAGTGATGACCAGCGATGATTTATTGGGCTCAGTGAGGAACAGTGATGATTTATTGGGTTGAGTGAGGAACAGGGATGATTTATTGGGTTGAGTGATGAACAGCGATGATTTATTGGGCTGAGTGATGAACAGTGATGATTGATTGGGCTCAGTGATGAACAGCGATGATTTAATGGGCTGAGTGATGAACAGCGATGATTGATTGGGCTCAGTGAGGAACAGTGATGATTTATTTGGTTGAGTGATGAACAGGGATGATTTATTGGGTTGAGTGATGAACAGCGATGATTTATTGGGCTCAGTGATGAACAGTGATGATTTATTGGGCTGAGTGAGGAACAGCGATGATTTATTGGGCTCAGTGATGAACAGCGATGATTTATTGGGCTCAGTGATGAACAGCGATGATTGATTGGGCTCAGTGATGAACAGCGATGATTGATTGGGCTCAGTGAGGAACAGTGATGATTTATTGGGTTGAGTGATGAACAGGGATGATTTATTGGGTGGAGTGATGAACAGCGATGACTTATTGGGCTCAGTGATGAACAGCGATGATTTATTGGGCTAAGTGATGAACAGCGATGATTTATTGGGTTGAGTGATGAACAGCGATGATTTATTGGGCTCAGTGATGAACAGGGATGATTTATTGGGTTGAGTGATGAACAGCGATGATTTATTGGGTTGAGTGATGAACAGTGATGATTTATTGGGCTCAGTGATGAACAGGGATGATTTATTGGGCTCAGTGATGAACAGCGATGATTTATTGGGTTGAGTGATGAACAGCGATGATTTATTGGGCTCAGTGAGGAACAGGGATGATTTATTGGGTTGAGTGATGAACAGCGATGATTTATTGGGCTCAGTGATGAACAGCGATGATTTATTGGGTTGAGTGATGAACAGTGATGATTTATTGGGCTCAGGGTTGAACAGTGATGATTTATTGGGCTCACTGATGATTTAAAGGGTTGAGTGATGAACAGCGATGATTTATTGGGCTCAGTGATGAACAGTGATGATTTATTGGGCTGAGTGATGAACAGTGATGATTTATTGGGTTGAGTGATGAACAGTGATGATTTATTGGGTTGAGGGATGAACAGTGAGGATTTACTGGGCTCACTGATGAACAGGGATGATTTATTGGGCTCAGTGATGAACAGTGATGATTTATTGGGTTGTGTGATGAACAGTGATGATTGATTGGGCTCAATGATGAACAGCGATGATTTATTGGGCTCAGTGATGAACAGTGATGATTTATTGGGCTCAGTGATGAACAGCGATGATTTATTGGGCTCAGTGATGAACAGCGATGATTTATTGGGCTCAGTGATGAACAGTGATGATTTATTAGGATCAGTGATGAACAGCGATTATTTATTGGGCTGAGTGATGAACAGTGATGATGTATTGGGCTGAGTGATGAACAGCGATGATTTATTGGGTTGAGTGATGAACAGGGATGATTTATTGGGTTGAGTGATGAACAGCGATGATTTATTGGGCTCAGTGATGAACAGGGATGATTTATTGGGCTCAGTGATGAACAGTGATGATTTATTGGGCTCAGTGATGAACAGGGATGATTTATTGGGCTGAGTGATGAACAGCGATGATTTATTGGGTTGTGTGATGAACATTGATGATTTATTGGGCTCAGTGATGAACAGGGATGATTTATTGGGCTCAGGGTTGAACAATGATGATTTATTGGGCTCAGGGTTGAACTGTGATGATTTATTGGGCTCAGTGATGATTTAAAGGGTTGAGTGATGAACAGAGATGATTTATTGGGTTGAGTGATGAACAGCGATGACTTATTGGGCTCAGTGATGAACAGCGATGATTTATTGGGCTCACTGATGAACAGCGATGATTTCTTGGGTTGAGTGATGAACAGCGATGATTTATTGGGCTCAGTGATGAACAGCGATGATCTATTGGGTTGAGTGATGAACAGTGATGATTTATTGGGCTCAGTGATGAACAGCGATGATTTATTGGGCTGAGTGATGAACAGCGATGATTTATTAGGCTAAGTGATGAACAGCGATGATTTATTGGGCTCAGTGATGAACAGCGATGATTTATTGGGCTCAGTGATGAACAGCGATGATTTATTGGGTTGAGTGATGAACAGCGATGATCTATTGGGTTGAGTGATGAACAGTGATGATTTATTGGGCTCAGTGATGAACAGCGATGATTTATTGGGCTGAGTGATGAGCAGCGATGATTTATTGGGCTCAGTGATGAACAGTGATGATTTACTGGGCTCAGTGATGAACAGTGATGATTTATTGGGCTCAGTGATGAACAGCGATGATTTATTGGGCTCAGTGATGAACAGCGATGATTTATTGGGTTGAGTGATGAACAGCGATGATTTATTGGGTTGAGTGATGAACAGCGATGATGTATTGGGCTGAGTGATGAACAGGGATGATTTATTGGGTTGAGTGATGAACAGGGATGATTTATTGGGTTGAGTGATGAACAGCGATGATTTATTGGGCTCAGTGATGAACAGGGATGATTTATTGGGCTCAGTGATGAACAGTGATGATTTATTGGGCTCAGTGATGAACAGGGATGATTTATTGGGCTGAGTGAAGAACAGCGATGATTTATTGGGTTGAGTGATGAACATTGATGATTTATTGGGCTCAGTGATGAACAGGGATGATTTATTGGGCTCAGGGTTGAACAATGATGATTTATTGGGCTCAGGGTTGAACTGTGATGATTTATTGGGCTCACTGATGATTTGAAGGGTTGAGTGATGAACAGCGATGATTTATTGGGTTGAGTGATGAACAGCGATGACTTATTGGGCTCAGTGATGAACAGCGATGATTTATTGGGCTCAGTGATGAACAGCGATGATTTCTTGGGTTGAGTGATGAACAGCGATGATTTATTGGGCTCAGTGAGGAACAGTGATGATTTATTGGGTTGAGTGAGGAACAGCGATGATTTATTGGGCTCAGTGATGAACAGTGATGATTTATTGGGTTGAGTGATGAACAGGGATGATTTATTGGGCTCAGTGATGAACAGTGATGATTTATTGGGTTGAGTGATGAACAGGGATGATTTATTGGGTTGAGGGATGAAGAGCGATGATTTATTGGGCTCAGTGATGAACAGCGATGATTTATTGGGCTGAGTGATGAACAGCGATGATTTATTGGGCTGAGTGATGAACAGCGATGATTGATTGGGTTGAGTGATGAACAGCGATGATTTATTGGGTTGAGTGATGAACAGCGATGATTTATTGGGTTGAGTGATGAACAGTAATGATTTATTGGGCTGAGTGATGAACAGCGATGATTTATTGGGCTCAGTGATGAACAGCGATGATTTATTGGGCTCAGTGATGAACAGCGATGATTTATTGGGCTCAGTGATGAACAGCGATGATTTATTGGGCTCAGTGATGAACAGCGATGATTTATTGGGCTCAGTGATGAACAGCGATGATTTATTGGGCTCAGTGATGAACAGCGATGATTGATTGGGTTGAGTGATGAACAGCGATGATTTATTGGGCTCAGTGATGAACAGCGATGATTTTTTGGGCTCAGTGATGAACAGCGATGATTGATTGGGTTGAGTGATGAACAGCGATGATGTATTGGGCTGAGTGATGAACAGGGATGATTTATTGGGTTGAGTGATGAACAGGGATGATTTATTGGGTTGAGTGATGAACAGCGATGATTTATTGGGCTCAGTGATGAACAGGGATGATTTATTGGGCTCAGTGATGAACAGTGATGATTTATTGGGCTCAGTGATGAACAGGGATGATTTATTGGGCTGAGTGATGAACAGCGATGATTTATTGGGTTGAGTGATGAACATTGATGATTTATTGGGCTCAGTGATGAACAGGGATGATTTATTGGGCTCAGGGTTGAACAATGATGATTTATTGGGCTCAGGGTTGAACTGTGATGATTTATTGGGCTCAGTGATGATTTAAAGGGTTGAGTGATGAACAGCGATGATTTATTGGGTTGAGTGATGAACAGCGATGACTTATTGGGCTCAGTGATGAACAGCGATGATTTATTGGGCTCAGTGATGAACAGCGATGATTTCTTGGGTTGAGTGATGAACAGCGATGATTTATTGGGCTCAGTGAGGAACAGTGATGATTTATTGGGTTGAGTGAGGAACAGCGATGATTGATTGGGTTGAGTGATGAACAGCGATGATTGATTGGGCTCAGTGAGGAACAGTGATGATTTATTGGGTTGAGTGATGAACAGGGATGATTTATTGGGCTCAGTGATGAACAGTGATGATTTATTGGGTTGAGTGATGAACAGGGATGATTTATTGGGTTGAGGGATGAAGAGCGATGATTTATTGGGCTCAGTGATGAACAGCGATGATTTATTGGGCTGAGTGATGAACAGCGATGATTTATTGGGCTGAGTGATGAACAGCGATGATTTATTGGGTTGAGTGATGAACAGCGATGATTTATTGGGTTGAGTGATGAACAGTGATGATTTATTGGGTTGAGTGATGAACAGCGATGATTTATTGGGCTCAGTGATGAACAGCGATGATTTATTGGGCTCAGTGATGAACAGCGATGATTTATTGGGCTCAGTGATGAACAGCGATGATTTATTGGGCTCAGTGATGAACAGCGATGATTTATTGGGCTCAGTGATGAACAGCGATGATTTATTGGGCTCAGTGATGAACAGCGATGATTTATTGGGCTCAGTGATGAACAGCGATGATTGATTGGGTTGAGTGATGAACAGCGATGATTTATTGGGCTCAGTGATGAACAGCGATGATTTTTTGGGCTCAGTGATGAACAGCGATGATTGATTGGGTTGAGTGATGAACAGCGATGATTTATTGGGTGGAGTGATGAAGAGCGATGATTTATTGGGCTCAGTGATGAACAGCGATGATTTATTGGGCTGAGTGATGAACAGCGATGATTGATTGGGTTGAGTGATGTACAGCGATGATTTATTGGGCTGAGTGATGAACAGCGATGATTTATTGGGCTGAGTGATGAACAGCGATGATATATTGGGCTCAGTGATGAACAGCGATGATTTATTGGGCTCAGTGATGAACAGCGATGATTTATTGGGCTCAGTGAGGAACAGTGATGATTTATTGGGTTGAGTGATGAACAGGGATGATTTATTGGGTTGAGTGATGAACAGCGATGATTTATTGGGCTCAGTGATGAACAGTGATGATTTATTGGGTTGAGTGATGAACAGGGATGATTTATTGGGTTGAGGGATGAAGAGCGATGATTTATTGGGCTCAGTGATGAACAGCGATGATTTATTGGGCTGAGTGATGAACAGCGATGATTGATTGGGCTCAGTGATGAACAGGGATGATTTATTGGGCTGAGTGATGAACAGCGATGATTTATTGGGTTGAGTGATGAACAGCGATGATGTATTGGGCTGAGTGATGAACAGGGATGATTTATTGGGTTGAGTGATGAACAGCGATGATTTATTGGGCTCAGTGATGAACAGGGATGATTTATTGGGCTCAGTGATGAACAGTGATGATTTATTGGGCTCAGTGATGAACAGGGATGATTTATTGGGCTGAGTGATGAACAGCGATGATTTATTGGGTTGAGTGATGAACATTGATGATTTATTGGGCTCAGTGATGAACAGGGATGATTTATTGGGCTCAGGGTTGAACAATGATGATTTATTGGGCTCAGGGTTGAACTGTGATGATTTATTGGGCTCAGTGATGATTTAAAGGGTTGAGTGATGAACAGCGATGATTTATTGGGTTGAGTGATGAACAGCGATGACTTATTGGGCTCAGTGATGAACAGCGATGATTTATTGGGCTCAGTGATGAACAGCGATGATTTCTTGGGTTGAGTGATGAACAGCGATGATTTATTGGGCTCAGTAATGAACAGTGATGATTTATTGGGTTGAGTGATGAACAGGGATGATTTATTGGGTTGAGGGATGAAGAGCGATGATTTATTGGGCTCAGTGATGAACAGCGATGATTTATTGGGCTGAGTGATGAACAG
Source organism: Chiloscyllium punctatum (assembly GCF_047496795.1). Classification (NCBI taxonomy): domain Eukaryota; kingdom Metazoa; phylum Chordata; class Chondrichthyes; order Orectolobiformes; family Hemiscylliidae; genus Chiloscyllium; species Chiloscyllium punctatum. The sequence goes on from NC_092785.1 coordinate 44,555,243, forward strand.
CGATGATTTATTGGGCTGAGTGATGAACAGCGATGATTGATTGGGTTGAGTGATGAATAGCGATGATTGATTGGGTTGAGTGATGAACAGCGATGATTTATTGGGTTGAGTGATGAACAGTGATGATTTATTGGGTTGAGTGATGAACAGCGATGATTTATTGGGCTCAGTGATGAACAGCGATGATTTATTGGGCTCAGTGATGAACAGCGATGATTGATTGGGTTGAGTGATGAACAGCGATGATTTATTGGGCTCAGTGATGAACAGCGATGATTTATTGGGCTCAGTGATGAACAGCGATGATTTTTTGGGCTCAGTGATGAACAGCGATGATTGATTGGGTTGAGTGATGAACAGCGATGATTTATTGGGTGGAGTGATGAAGAGCGATGATTTATTGGGCTCAGTGATGAACAGCGATGATTTATTGGGCTGAGTGATGAACAGCGATGATTGATTGGGTTGAGTGATGTACAGCGATGATTTATTGGGCTGAGTGATGAACAGCGATGATTTATTGGGCTGAGTGATGAACAGCGATGATATATTGGGCTCAGTGATGAACAGCGATGATTTATTGGGCTCAGTGATGAACAGCGATGATTTATTGGGCTCAGTGAGGAACAGTGATGATTTATTGGGTTGAGTGATGAACAGGGATGATTTATTGGGTTGAGTGATGAACAGCGATGATTTATTGGGCTCAGTGATGAACAGTGATGATTTATTGGGTTGAGTGATGAACAGGGATGATTTATTGGGTTGAGGGATGAAGAGCGATGATTTATTGGGCTCAGTGATGAACAGCGATGATTTATTGGGCTGAGTGATGAACAGCGATGATTGATTGGGTTGAGTGATGAACAGCGATGATTTATTGGGTTGAGTGATGAACAGCGATGATTTATTGGGCTCAGTGATGAACAGCGATGATTTATTGGGCTGAGTGACGAACAGCGATGATTGATTGGGTTGAGTGATGAACAGCGATGATTTATTGGGTTGAGTGATGAACAGCGATGATTTATTGGGCTCAGTGATGAACAGCGATGATTTATTGGGCTGAGTGACGAACAGCGATGATTGATTGGGTTGAGTGATGAACAGCGATGATTTATTGGGCTCAGTGATGAACAGCGATGATTTATTGGGCTGAGTGATGAACAGCGATGATTGATTGGGTTGAGTGATGAACAGCGATGATTTATTGGGTTGAGTGATGAACAGCGATGATTTATTGGGCTCAGTGAGGAACAGCGATGATTTATTGGGCTCAGTGAGGAACAGTGATGATTTATTGGGTTGAGTGATGAACAGGGATGATTTATTGGGTTGAGTGATGAACAGAGATGATTTATTGGGCTCAGTGATGAACAGTGATGATTTATTGGGTTGAGTGATGAACAGGGATGATTTATTGGGTTGAGGGATGAAGAGCGATGATTTATTGGGCTCAGTGATGAACAGCGATGATTTATTGGGATCAGTGATGAACAGCGATGATTTATTGGGCTGAGTGATGAAGAGCGATGATTTATTGGGCTCAGTGATGAACAGCGATGATTTATTGGGCTCAGTGATGAACAGGGATGATTTATTGGGCTCAGTGATGATTTAAAGGGTTGAGTGATGAACAGTGATGATTTATTGGGCTCAGTGATGAACAGGGATGATTTATTGGGCTCAGTGATGATTTAAAGGGTTGAGTGATGAACAGCGATGATTTATTGGGTTGAGTGATGAACAGCGATGACTTATTGGGCTCAGTGATGAACAGCGATGATTTATTGGGCTCAGTGATGAACAGCGATGATTTATTGGGTTGAGTGATGAACAGCGATGATTTATTGGGCTCAGTGAGGAACAGGGATGATTTATTGGGTTGAGTGATGAACAGCGATGATTTATTGGGCTCAGTGATGAACAGCGATGATTTATTGGGTTGAGTGATGAACAGTGATGATTTATTGGGCTCAGGGTTGAACAGTGATGATTTATTGGGCTCAGTGATGATTTAAAGGGTTGAGTGATGAACAGCAATGATTTATTGGGTTGAGTGATGAACAGCGATGATTTATTGGGCTCAGTGATGAACAGCGATGATTTATTGGGCTCAGTGATGAACAGCGATGATTTATTGGGCTCAGTGAGGAACAGTGATGATTTATTGGGCTGAGTGATGAACAGTGATGATTGATTGGGCTCAGTGATGAACAGCGATGATTTAATGGGCTCAGTGATGAACAGCGATGATTGATTGGGCTCAGTGAGGAACAGTGATGATTTATTGGGTTGAGTGATGAACAGGGATGATTTATTGGGTTGAGTGATGAACAGCGATGATTTATTGGGCTCAGTGAGGAACAGTGATGATTTATTGGGTTGAGTGATGAACAGGGATGATTTATTGGGTTGAGTGATGAACAGCGATGACTTATTGGGCTCAGTGATGAACAGCGATGATTTATTGGGCTCAGTGATGAACAGCGATGATTTATTGGGTTGAGTGATGAACAGCGATGATTTATTGGGCTCAGTGAGGAACAGTGATGATTTATTGGGTTGAGTGAGGAACAGGGATGATTTATTGGGTTGAGTGATGAACAGCGATGATTTATTGGGCTGAGTGATGAACAGTGATGATTGATTGGGCTCAGTGATGAACAGCGATGATTTAATGGGCTGAGTGATGAACAGCGATGATTGATTGGGCTCAGTGAGGAACAGTGATGATTTATTGGGTTGAGTGATGAACAGGGATGATTTATTGGGTTGAGTGATGAACAGCGATGATTTATTGGGCTCAGTGATGAACAGTGATGATTTATTGGGCTGAGTGATGAACAGCGATGATTGATTGGGTTGAGTGATGAACAGCGATGATTTATTGGGTTGAGTGAGGAACAGCGATGATTTATTGGGCTCAGTGATGAACAGCGATGATTTATTGGGCTCAGTGATGAACAGCGATGATTTATTGGGCTCAGTGATGAACAGTGATGATTTATTGGGTTGAGTGATGAAAAGGGATGATTTATTGGGTTGAGGGATGAAGAGCGATGATTTATTGGGCTCAGTGATGAACAGCGATGATTTATTGGGCTGAGTGATGAACAGCGATGATTGATTGGGTTGAGTGATGAACAGCGATGATTTATTGGGTTGAGTGAGGAACAGCGATGATTTATTGGGCTCAGTGATGAACAGCGATTATTTATTGAGCTCAGTGATGAACAGCGATGATTTATTGGGCTGAGTGATGAACAGCGATGATTGATTGGGCTCAGTGAGGAACAGTGATGATTTATTGGGTTGAGTGATGAACAGGGATGATTTATTGGGTTGAGTGATGAACAGCGATGACTTATTGGGCTCAGTGATGAACAGCGATGATTTATTGGGCTCAGTGATGAACAGCGATGATTTATTGGGTTGAGTGATGACCAGCGATGATTTATTGGGCTCAGTGAGGAACAGTGATGATTTATTGGGTTGAGTGAGGAACAGGGATGATTTATTGGGTTGAGTGATGAACAGCGATGATTTATTGGGCTGAGTGATGAACAGTGATGATTGATTGGGCTCAGTGATGAACAGCGATGATTTAATGGGCTGAGTGATGAACAGCGATGATTGATTGGGCTCAGTGAGGAACAGTGATGATTTATTGGGTTGAGTGATGAACAGGGATGATTTATTGGGTTGAGTGATGAACAGCGATGATTTATTGGGCTCAGTGATGAACAGTGATGATTTATTGGGCTGAGTGAGGAACAGCGATGATTTATTGGGCTCAGTGATGAACAGCGATGATTTATTGGGCTCAGTGATGAACAGCGATGATTCATTGGGCTCAGTGATGAACAGCGATGATTGATTGGGCTCAGTGAGGAACAGTGATGATTTATTGGGTTGAGTGATGAACAGGGATGATTTATTGGGTGGAGTGATGAACAGCGATGACTTATTGGGCTCAGTGATGAACAGCGATGATTTATTGGGCTGAGTGATGAACAGCGATGATTTATTGGGTTGAGTGATGAACAGCGATGATTGATTGGGTTGAGTGATGAACAGCGATGATTTATTGGGCTCAGTGATGAACAGGGATGATTTATTGGGTTGAGTGATGAACAGCGATGATTTATTGGGTTGAGTGATGAACAGTGATGATTTATTGGGCTCAGTGATGAACAGGGATGATTTATTGGGCTCAGTGATGATTTAAAGGGTTGAGTGATGAACAGCGATGATTTATTGGGTTGAGTGATGAACAGCGATGACTTATTGGGCTCAGTGATGAACAGCGATGATTTATTGGGCTCAGTGATGAACAGCGATGATTTATTGGGTTGAGTGATGAACAGCGATGATTTATTGGGCTCAGTGAGGAACAGGGATGATTTATTGGGTTGAGTGATGAACAGCGATGATTTATTGGGCTCAGTGATGAACAGCGATGATTTATTGGGTTGAGTGATGAACAGTGATGATTTATTGGGCTCAGGGTTGAACAGTGATGATTTATTGGGCTCACTGATGATTTAAAGGGTTGAGTGATGAACAGCGATGATTTATTGGGTTGAGTGATGAACAGCGATGACTTATTGGGCTCAGTGATGAACAGCGATGATTTATTGGGCTCAGTGATGAACAGCGATGATTTATTGGGTTGAGTGATGAACAGCGATGATTTATTGGGCTCAGTGAGGAACAGTGATGATTTATTGGGTTGAGTGAGGAACAGGGATGATTTATTGGGTTGAGTGATGAACAGCGATGATTTATTGGGCTGAGTGATGAACAGTGATGATTGATTGGGCTCAGTGATGAACAGCGATGATTTAATGGGCTGAGTGATGAACAGCGATGATTGATTGGGCTCAGTGAGGAACAGTGATGATTTATTGGGTTGAGTGATGAACAGGGATGATTTATTGGGTTGAGTGATGAACAGCGATGATTTATTGGGCTCAGTGATGAACAGTGATGATTTATTGGGCTGAGTGATGAACAGCGATGATTGATTGGGTTGAGTGATGAACAGCGATGATTTATTGGGTTGAGTGAGGAACAGCGATGATTTATTGGGCTCAGTGATGAACAGCGATGATTTATTGGGCTCAGTGATGAACAGTGATGATTTATTGGGTTGAGTGATGAACAGGGATGATTTATTGGGTTGGGGGATGAAGAGCGATGATTTATTGGGCTCAGTGATGAACAGCGATGATTTATTGGGCTGAGTGATGAACAGCGATGATTGATTGGGTTGAGTGATGAACAGCGATGATTTATTGGGTTGAGTGAGGAACAGCGATGATTTATTGGGCTCAGTGATGAACAGCGATTATTTATTGGGCTCAGTGATGAACAGCGATGATTTATTGGGCTGAGTGATGAACAGCGATGATTGATTGGGCTCAGTGAGGAACAGTGATGATTTATTGGGTTGAGTGATGAACAGGGATGATTTATTGGGTTGAGTGATGAACAGCGATGACTTATTGGGCTCAGTGATGAACAGCGATGATTTATTGGGCTCAGTGATGAACAGCGATGATTTATTGGGTTGAGTGATGACCAGCGATGATTTATTGGGCTCAGTGAGGAACAGTGATGATTTATTGGGTTGAGTGAGGAACAGGGATGATTTATTGGGTTGAGTGATGAACAGCGATGATTTATTGGGCTGAGTGATGAACAGTGATGATTGATTGGGCTCAGTGATGAACAGCGATGATTTAATGGGCTGAGTGATGAACAGCGATGATTGATTGGGCTCAGTGAGGAACAGTGATGATTTATTGGGTTGAGTGATGAACAGGGATGATTTATTGGGTTGAGTGATGAACAGCGATGATTTATTGGGCTCAGTGATGAACAGTGATGATTTATTGGGCTGAGTGAGGAACAGCGATGATTTATTGGGCTCAGTGATGAACAGCGATGATTTATTGGGCTCAGTGATGAACAGCGATGATTGATTGGGCTCAGTGATGAACAGCGATGATTGATTGGGCTCAGTGAGGAACAGTGATGATTTATTGGGTTGAGTGATGAACAGGGATGATTTATTGGGTTGAGTGATGAACAGCGATGACTTATTGGGCTCAGTGATGAACAGCGATGATTTATTGGGCTGAGTGATGAACAGCGATGATTTATTGGGTTGAGTGATGAACAGCGATGATTGATTGGGTTGAGTGATGAACAGCGATGATTTATTGGGCTCAGTGATGAACAGGGATGATTTATTGGGTTGAGTGATGAACAGCGATGATTTATTGGGTTGAGTGATGAACAGTGATGATTTATTGGGCTCAGTGATGAACAGGGATGATTTATTGGGCTCAGTGATGATTTAAAGGGTTGAGTGATGAACAGCGATGATTTATTGGGTTGAGTGATGAACAGCGATGACTTATTGGGCTCAGTGATGAACAGCGATGATTTATTGGGTTGAGTGATGAACAGCGATGATTTATTGGGCTCAGTGAGGAACAGGGATGATTTATTGGGTTGAGTGATGAACAGCGATGATTTATTGGGCTCAGTGATGAACAGCGATGATTTATTGGGTTGAGTGATGAACAGTGATGATTTATTGGGCTCAGGGTTGAACAGTGATGATTTATTGGGCTCACTGATGATTTAAAGGGTTGAGTGATGAACAGCGATGATTTATTGGGTTGAGTGATGAACAGCGATGACTTATTGGGCTCAGTGATGAACAGCGATGATTTATTGGGCTCAGTGATGAACAGCGATGATTTATTGGGTTGAGTGATGAACAGCGATGATTTATTGGGCTCAGTGAGGAACAGTGATGATTTATTGGGTTGAGTGAGGAACAGGGATGATTTATTGGGTTGAGTGATGAACAGCGATGATTTATTGGGCTGAGTGATGAACAGTGATGATTGATTGGGCTCAGTGATGAACAGCGATGATTTAATGGGCTGAGTGATGAACAGCGATGATTGATTGGGCTCAGTGAGGAACAGTGATGATTTATTGGGTTGAGTGATGAACAGGGATGATTTATTGGGTTGAGTGATGAACAGCGATGATTTATTGGGCTCAGTGATGAACAGTGATGATTTATTGGGCTGAGTGATGAACAGCGATGATTGATTGGGTTGAGTGAGGAACAGCGATGATTTATTGGGTTGAGTGAGGAACAGCGATGATTTATTGGGCTCAGTGATGAACAGCGATGATTTATTGGGCTCAGTGATGAACAGCGATGATTTATTGGGCTCAGTGATGAACAGTGATGATTTATTGGGTTGAGTGATGAACAGGGATGATTTATTGGGTTGAGGGATGAAGAGCGATGATTTATTGGGCTCAGTGATGAACAGCGATGATTTATTGGGCTGAGTGATGAACAGCGATGATTGATTGGGTTGAGTGATGAACAGCGATGATTTATTGGGTTGAGTGAGGAACAGCGATGATTTATTGGGCTCAGTGATGAACAGCGATTATTTATTGGGCTCAGTGATGAACAGCGATGATTTCTTGGGCTCAGTGATGAACAGCGATGATTTATTGGGCTGAGTGATGAACAGCGATGATTGATTGGGCTCAGTGAGGAACAGTGATGATTTATTGGGTTGAGTGATGAACAGGGATGATTTATTGGGTTGAGTGATGAACAGCGATGACTTATTGGGCTCAGTGATGAACAGCGATGATTTATTGGGCTCAGTGATGAACAGCGATGATTTATTGGGTTGAGTGATGACCAGCGATGATTTATTGGGCTCAGTGAGGAACAGTGATGATTTATTGGGTTGAGTGAGGAACAGGGATGATTTATTGGGTCGAGTGATGAACAGCGATGATTTATTGGGCTGAGTGATGAACAGTGATGATTGATTGGGCTCAGTGATGAACAGCGATGATTTAATGGGCTGAGTGATGAACAGCGATGATTGATTGGGCTCAGTGAGGAACAGTGATGATTTATTGGGTTGAGTGATGAACAGGGATGATTTATTGGGTTGAGTGATGAACAGCGATGATTTATTGGGCTCAGTGATGAACAGTGATGATTTATTGGGCTGAGTGATGAACAGCGATGATTGATTGGGTTGAGTGATGAACAGCGATGATTTATTGGGTTGAGTGAGGAACAGCGATGATTTATTGGGCTCAGTGATGAACAGCGATGATTTATTGGGCTCAGTGATGAACAGCGATGATTGATTGGGCTCAGTGATGAACAGCGATGATTGATTGGGCTCAGTGAGGAACAGTGATGATTTATTGGGTTGAGTGATGAACAGGGATGATTTATTGGGTGGAGTGATGAACAGCGATGACTTATTGGGCTCAGTGATGAACAGCGATGACTTATTGGGCTCAGTGATGAACAGCGATGATTTATTGGGTTGAGTGATGAACAGCGATGATTTATTGGGCTCAGTGATGAACAGCGATGATTTATTGGGCTCAGTGATGAACAGCGATGATTTATTGGGTTGAGTGATGAACAGCGATGATTTATTGGGCTCAGTGAGGAACAGGGATGATTTATTGGGTTGAGTGATGAACAGCGATGATTTATTGGGCTCAGTGATGAACAGCGATGATTTATTGGGTTGAGTGATGAACAGTGATGATTTATTGGGCTCAGGGTTGAACAGTGATGATTTATTGGGCTCAGTGATGATTTAAAGGGTTGAGTGATGAACAGCGATGATTTATTGGGTTGAGTGATGAACAGCGATGACTTATTGGGCTCAGTGATGAACAGCGATGATTTATTGGGCTCAGTGATGAACAGCGATGATTTATTGGGTTGAGTGATGAACAGCGATGATTTATTGGGCTCAGTGAGGAACAGTGATGATTTATTGGGTTGAGTGAGGAACAGGGATGATTTATTGGGTTGAGTGATGAACAGCGATGATTTATTGGGCTGAGTGATGAACAGTGATGATTGATTGGGCTCAGTGATGAACAGCGATGATTTAATGGGCTGAGTGATGAACAGCGATGATTGATTGGGCTCAGTGAGGAACAGTGATGATTTATTGGGTTGAGTGATGAACAGGGATGATTTATTGGGTTGAGTGATGAACAGCGATGATATATTGGGCTCAGTGATGATTTATTGGGCTGAGTGATGAACAGCGATGATTGATTGGGTTGAGTGATGAACAGCGATGATTTATTGGGTTGAGTGAGGAACAGCGATGATTTATTGGGCTCAGTGATGAACAGCGATGATTTATTGGGCTCAGTGATGAACAGCGATGATTTATTGGGCTCAGTGATGAACAGTGATGATTTATTGGGTTGAGTGATGAACAGGGATGATTTATTGGGTTGAGGGATGAAGAGCGATGATTTATTGGGCTCAGTGATGAACAGCGATGATTTATTGGGCTGAGTGATGAACAGCGATGATTTATTGGGTTGAGTGAGGAACAGCGATGATTTATTGGGCTCAGTGATGAACAGCGATGATTTATTGGGCTCAGTGATGAACAGCGATGATTTATTGGGCTCAGTGATGAACAGCGATGATTGATTGGGCTCAGTGATGAACAGCGATGATTGATTGGGCTCAGTGAGGAACAGTGATGATTTATTGGGTTGAGTGATGAACAGGGATGATTTATTGGGTGGAGTGATGAACAGCGATGACTTATTGGGCTCAGTGATGAACAGCGATGATTTATTGGGCTCAGTGATGAACAGCGATGATTTATTGGGTTGAGTGATGAACAGCGATGATTTATTGGGCTCAGTGATGAACAGTGATGATTTATTGGGTTGAGTGATGAACAGGGATGATTTATTGGGTTGAGTGATGAACAGCGATGATTTATTGGGCTGAGTGATGAACAGCGATGATTTATTGGGCTGAGTGATGAACAGCGATGATTTATTGGGTTGAGTGATGAACAGCGATGATTTATTGGGCTCAGTGATGAACAGGGATGATTTATTGGGCTCAGTGATGAACAGTGATGATTTATTGGGCTGAGTGATGAACAGTGATGATTTATTGGGTTGAGTGATGAACAGTGATGATTTATTGGGTTGAGTGATGAACAGTGATGATTTATTGGGTTGAGGGATGAACAGTGATGATTTACTGGGCTCAGTGATGAACAGGGATGATTTATTGGGCTCAGTGATGAACAGTGATGATTTATTGGGTTGTGTGATGAACAGTGATGATTGATTGGGCTCAATGATGAACAGCGATGATTTATTGGGCTCAGTGATGAACAGTGATGATTTATTGGGCTCAGTGATGAACAGCGATGATTTATTGGGCTCAGTGATGAACAGTGATGATTTATTGGGTTGAGTGATGAACAGGGATGATTTATTGGGTTGAGGGATGAAGAGCGATGATTTATTGGGCTCAGTGATGAACAGCGATGATTTATTGGGCTGAGTGATGAACAGCGATGATTTATTGGGTTGAGTGAGGAACAGCGATGATTTATTGGGCTCAGTGATGAACAGCGATGATTTATTGGGCTCAGTGATGAACAGCGATGATTTATTGGGCTCAGTGATGAACAGCGATGATTGATTGGGCTCAGTGATGAACAGCGATGATTGATTGGGCTCAGTGAGGAACAGTGATGATTTATTGGGTTGAGTGATGAACAGGGATGATTTATTGGGTGGAGTGATGAACAGCGATGACTTATTGGGCTCAGTGATGAACAGCGATGATTTATTGGGCTCAGTGATGAACAGCGATGATTTATTGGGTTGAGTGATGAACAGCGATGATTTATTGGGCTCAGTGATGAACAGTGATGATTTATTGGGTTGAGTGATGAACAGGGATGATTTATTGGGTTGAGTGATGAACAGCGATGATTTATTGGGCTGAGTGATGAACAGCGATGATTTATTGGGCTGAGTGATGAACAGCGATGATTTATTGGGTTTAGTGATGAACAGCGATGATTTATTGGGCTCAGTGATGAACAGGGATGATTTATTGGGCTCAGTGATGAACAGTGATGATTTATTGGGCTGAGTGATGAACAGTGATGATTTATTGGGTTGAGTGATGAACAGTGATGATTTATTGGGTTGAGTGATGAACAGTGATGATTTATTGGGTTGAGGGATGAACAGTGATGATTTACTGGGCTCAGTGATGAACAGGGATGATTTATTGGGCTCAGTGATGAACAGTGATGATTTATTGGGTTGTGTGATGAACAGTGATGATTGATTGGGCTCAATGATGAACAGCGATGATTTATTGGGCTCAGTGATGAACAGTGATGATTTATTGGGCTCAGTGATGAACAGCGATGATTTATTGGGTTGAGTGTTGAACAGTGATGATTTATTGGGCTCAGTGATGAACAGTGATGATTTATTAGGATCAGTGATGAACAGCGATTATTTATTGGGCTGAGTGATGAACAGTGATGATTTACTGGGCTCAGTGATGAACAGTGATGATTTATTGGGCTCAGTGATGAACAGCGATGATTTATTGGGCTCAGTGATGAACAGCGATGATTTATTGGGTTGAGTGATGAACAGCGATGATTTATTGGGTTGAGTGATGAACAGCGATGATGTATTGGGCTGAGTGATGAACAGGGATGATTTATTGGGTTGAGTGATGAACAGGGATGATTTATTGGGCTCAGTGATGAACAGGGATGATTTATTGGGCTGAGTGATGAACAGCGATGATTTATTGGGTTGTGTGATGAACATTGATGATTTATTGGGCTCAGTGATGAACAGGGATGATTTATTGGGCTCAGGGTTGAACAATGATGATTTATTGGGCTCAGGGTTGAACTGTGATGATTTATTGGGCTCAGAGATGATTTAAAGGGTTGAGTGATGAACAGAGATGATTTATTGGGTTGAGTGATGAACAGCGATGACTTATTGGGCTCAGTGATGAACAGCGATGATTTATTGGGCTCAGTGATGAACAGCGATGATTTCTTGGGTTGAGTGATGAACAGCGATGATTTATTGGGCTCAGTGATGAACAGCGATGATCTATTGGGTTGAGTGATGAACAGTGATGATTTATTGGGCTCAGTGATGAACAGCGATGATTTATTGGGCTGAGTGATGAACAGCGATGATTTATTAGGCTAAGTGATGAACAGCGATGATTTATTGGGCTCAGTGATGAACAGCGATGATTTATTGGGCTCAGTGATGAACAGCGATGATTTATTGGGTTGAGTGATGAACAGCGATGATCTATTCGGTTGAGTGATGAACAGTGATGATTTATTGGGCTCAGTGATGAACAGCGATGATTTATTGGGCTGAGTGATGAGCAGCGATGATTTACTGGGCTCAGTGATGAACAGTGATGATTTACTGGGCTCAGTGATGAACAGTGATGATTTACTGGGCTCAGTGATGAACAGCGATGATTTATTGGGCTCAGTGATGAACAGCGATGATTTATTGGGTTGAGTGATGAACAGTGATGATTTATTGGGCTCAGTGATGAACAGCGATGATTTATTGGGCTGAGTGATGAACAGCGATGATTTATTAGGCTAAGTGATGAACAGCGATGATTTATTGGGCTCAGTGATGAACAGCGATGATTTATTGGGCTCAGTGATGAACAGCGATGATTTATTGGGTTGAGTGATGAACAGCGATGATCTATTCGGTTGAGTGATGAACAGTGATGATTTATTGGGCTCAGTGATGAACAGCGATGATTTATTGGGCTGAGTGATGAGCAGCGATGATTTACTGGGCTCAGTGATGAACAGTGATGATTTACTGGGCTCAGTGATGAACAGTGATGATTTACTGGGCTCAGTGATGAACAGCGATGATTTATTGGGCTCAGTGATGAACAGCGATGATTTATTGGGTTGAGTGATGAACAGCGATGATTTATTGGGTTGAGTGATGAACAGCGATGATGTATTGGGCTGAGTGATGAACAGGGATGATTTATTGGGTTGAGTGATGAACAGGGATGATTTATTGGGTTGAGTGATGAACAGCGATGATTTATTGGGCTCAGTGATGAACAGGGATGATTTATTGGGCTCAGTGATGAACAGTGATGATTTATTGGGCTCAGTGATGAACAGGGATGATTTATTGGGCTGAGTGATGAACAGCGATGATTTATTGGGTTGAGTGATGAACACTGATGATTTATTGGGCTCAGTGATGAACAGGGATGATTTATTGGGCTCAGGGTTGAACAATGATGATTTATTGGGCTCAGGGTTGAACTGTGATGATTTATTGGGCTCAGTGATGATTTAAAGGGTTGAGTGATGAACAGCGATGATTTATTGGGTTGAGTGATGAACAGCGATGACTTATTGGGCTCAGTGATGAACAGCGATGATTTATTGGGCTCAGTGATGAACAGCGATGATTTCTTGGGTTGAGTGATGAACAGCGATGATTTATTGGGCTCAGTGAGGAACAGTGATGATTTATTGGGTTGAGTGAGGAACAGCGATGATTGATTGGGTTGAGTGATGAACAGCGATGATTGATTGGGTTGAGTGATGAACAGCGATGATTTATTGGGTTGAGTGAGGAACAGCGATGATTTATTGGGCTCAGTGATAAACAGCGATGATTTATTGGGCTCAGTGATGAACAGCGATGATTTATTGGGCTGAGTGATGAACAGCGATGATTGATTGGGCTCAGTGAGGAACAGTGATGATTTATTGGGTTGAGTGATGAACAGGGATGATTTATTGGGCTCAGTGATGAACAGTGATGATTTATTGGGTTGAGTGATGAACAGGGATGATTTATTGGGTTGAGGGATGAAGAGCGATGATTTATTGGGCACAGTGATGAACAGCGATGATTTATTGGGCTGAGTGATGAACAGCGATGATTTATTGGGCTGAGTGATGAACAGCGATGATTGATTGGGTTGAGTGATGAACAGCGATGATTTATTGGGTTGAGTGATGAACAGCGATGATTTATTGGGTTGAGTGATGAACAGCGATGATTTATTGGGCTGAGTGATGAACAGCGATGATTTATTGGGCTCAGTGATGAACAGCGATGAGTTATTGGGCTCAGTGATGAACAGCGATGATTTATTGGGCTCAGTGATGAACAGCGATGATTTATTGGGCTCAGTGATGAACAGCGATGATTGATTGGGTTGAGTGATGAACAGCGAGGATTTATTGGGCTCAGTGATGAACAGCGATGATTTATTGGGCTCAGTGATGAACAGCGATGATTTTTTGGGGTCAGTGATGAACAGCGATGATTGATTGGGTTGAGTGATGAACAGCGATGATTTATTGGGTGGAGTGATGAAGAGCGATGATTTATTGGGCTCAGTGATGAACAGCGATGATTGATTGGGTTGAGTGATGAACAGCGATGATTTATTGGGCTGAGTGATGAACAGCGATGATTTATTGGGCTGAGTGATGAACAGCGATGATTTATTGGGCTCAGTGATGAACAGCGATGATTTATTGGGCTCAGTGATGAACAGTGATGATTTATTGGGCTCAGTGAGGAACAGTGATGATTTATTGGGTTGAGTGATGAACAGGGATGATTTATTGGGCTGAGTGATGAACAGCGATGATTTATTGGGTTGTGTGATGAACATTGATGATTTATTGGGCTCAGTGATGAACAGGGATGATTTATTGGGCTCGGGGTTGAACAATGATGATTTATTGGGCTCAGGGTTGAACTGTGATGATTTATTGGGCTCAGTGATGATTTAAAGGGTTGAGTGATGAACAGAGATGATTTATTGGGTTGAGTGATGAACAGCGATGACTTATTGGGCTCAGTGATGAACAGCGATGATTTATTGGGCTCAGTGATGAACAGCGATGATTTCTTGGGTTGAGTGATGAACAGCGATGATTTATTGGGCTCAGTGATGAACAGCGATGATCTATTGGGTTGAGTGATGAACAGTGATGATTTATTGGGCTCAGTGATGAACAGCGATGATTTATTGGGCTGAGTGATGAACAGCGATGATTTATTAGGCTAAGTGATGAACAGCGATGATTTATTAGGCTCAGTGATGAACAGCGATGATTTATTGGGCTCAGTGATGAACAGCGATGATTTATTGGGTTGAGTGATGAACAGCGATGATTTATTGGGTTGAGTGATGAACAGTGATGATTTATTGGGCTCAGTGATGAACAGCGATGATTTATTGGGCTGAGTGATGAGCAGCGATGATTTATTGGGCTCAGTGATGAACAGTGATGATTTACTGGGCTCAGTGATGAACAGTGATGATTTATTGGGCTCAGTGATGAACAGCGATGATTTATTGGGCTCAGTGATGAACAGCGATGATTTATTGGGTTGAGTGATGAACAGCGATGATTTATTGGGTTGAGTGATGAACAGCGATGATGTATTGGGCTGAGTGATGAACAGGGATGATTTATTGGGTTGAGTGATGAACAGGGATGATTTATTGGGTTGAGTGATGAACAGCGATGATTTATTGGGCTCAGTGATGAACAGGGATGATTTATTGGGCTCAGTGATGAACAGTGATGATTTATTGGGCTCAGTGATGAACAGGGATGATTTATTGGGCTGAGTGATGAACAGCGATGATTTATTGGGTTGAGTGATGAACACTGATGATTTATTGGGCTCAGTGATGAACAGGGATGATTTATTGGGCTCAGGGTTGAACAATGATGATTTATTGGGCTCAGGGTTGAACTGTGATGATTTATTGGGCTCAGTGATGATTTAAAGGGTTGAGTGATGAACAGCGATGATTTATTGGGTTGAGTGATGAACAGCGATGACTTATTGGGCTCAGTGATGAACAGCGATGATTTATTGGGCTCAGTGATGAACAGCGATGATTTCTTGGGTTGAGTGATGAACAGCGATGATTTATTGGGCTCAGTGAGGAACAGTGATGATTTATTGGGTTGAGTGAGGAACAGCGATGATTGATTGGGTTGAGTGATGAACAGCGATGATTGATTGGGTTGAGTGATGAACAGCGATGATTTATTGAGTTGAGTGAGGAACAGCGATGATTTATTGGGCTCAGTGATAAACAGCGATGATTTATTGGGCTCAGTGATGAACAGCGATGATTTATTGGGCTGAGTGATGAACAGCGATGATTGATTGGGCTCAGTGAGGAACAGTGATGATTTATTGGGTTGAGTGATGAACAGGGATGATTTATTGGGCTCAGTGATGAACAGTGATGATTTATTGGGTTGTGTGATGAACAGCGATGATTTATTGGGCTGAGTGATGAACAGCGATGACTTATTGGGCTCAGTGATGAACAGCGATGATTTATTGGGCTCAGTGATGAACAGCGATGATTTATTGGGCTCAGTGATGAACAGTGATGATTTATTGGGCTCAGTGAGGAACAGTGATGATTTATTGGGTTGAGTGATGAACAGGGATGATTTATTGGGTTGAGTGATGAACAGCGATGATTTATTGGGCTCAGTGATGAACAGTGATGATTTATTGGGTTGAGTGATGAACAGGGATGATTTATTGGGTTGAGGGATGAAGAGCGATGATTTATTGGGCTCAGTGATGAACAGCGATGATTTATTGGGCTGAGTGATGAACAGCGATGATTGATTGGGTTGAGTGATGAACAGCGATGATTTATTGGGTTGAGTGATGAACAGTGATGATTTATTGGGTTGAGTGATGAACAGTGATGATTTCTTGGGTTGAGTGATGAACAGCGATGATTTATTGGGCTCAGTGATGAACAGCGATGATTTATTTTGCTCAGTGATGAACAGCGATGATTTATTGGGCTCAGTGATGAACAGTGATGATTTATTGGGCTCAGTGATGAACAGCGATGATTTATTGGGCTCAGTGATGAACAGCGATGATTTATTGGGTTGAGTGATGAACAGCGATGATTTATTGGGTTGAGTGATGAACAGCGATGATTTATTGGGTTGAGTGATGAACAGCGATGATTTATTGAGCTGAGTGATGAACAGCGATGATTTATTGGGTTGAGTGATGAACAGCGATGATTGATTGGGTTGAGTGATGAACAGCGATGATTTATTGGGCTCAGTGATGAACAGGGATGATTTATTGGGTTGAGTGATGAACAGCGATGATTTATTGGGTTGAGTGATGAACAGTGATGATTTATTGGGCTCAGTGATGAACAGGGATGATTTATTGGGCTCAGTGATGATTTAAAGGGTTGAGTGATGAACAGCGATGATTTATTGGGTTGAGTGATGAACAGCGATGATTTATTGGGCTCAGTGATGAACAGCGATGATTTATTGGGTGGAGTGATGAACAGTGATGATTTACTGGGCTCAGGGTTGAACAGTGATGATTTATTGGGCTCAGTGATGATTTAAAGGGTTGAGTGATGAACAGCGATGATTTATTGGGTTGTGTGATGAACAGCGATGACTTATTGGGCTCAGTGATGAACAGCGATGATTTATTGGGCTCAGTGATGAAAAGCGATGATTTATTGGGCTGAGTGATGAACAGCGATGATTTATTGGGCTCAGTGATGAACAGTGATGATTTATTGGGCTGAGTGATGAACAGGGATGATTTATTGGGTTGAGTGATGAACAGCGATGATTTATTGGGCTCAGTGATGAACAGCGATGATTTATTGGGTTGAGTGATGAACAGTGATGATTTATTGGGCTCAGGGTTGAACAGTGATGATTTATTGGGCTCAGTGATGATTTAAAGGGTTGAGTGATGAACAGCGATGATTTATTGGGTTGAGTGATGAACAGCGATGACTTATTGGGCTCAGTGATGAACAGCGATGATTTATTGGGCTCAGTGATGAACAGCGATGATTTATTGGGTTGAGTGATGAACAGCGATGATTTATTGGGCTCAGTGAGGAACAGTGATGATTTATTGGGTTGAGTGATGAACAGCGATGATTTATTGGGCTGAGTGATGAACAGTGATGATTGATTGGGCTCAGTGATGAACAGCGATAATTTAATGGGCTGAGTGATGAACAGCGATGATTGATTGGGCTCAGTGAGGAACAGTGATGATTTATTGGGTTGAGTGATGAACAGGGATGATTTATTGGGTTGAGTGATGAACAGCGATGATTTATTGGGCTCAGTGATGAACAGTGATGATTTATTGGGCTGAGTGATGAACAGCGATGATTGATTGGGTTGAGTGATGAACAGCGATGATTTATTGGGTTGAGTGAGGAACAGCGATGATTTATTGGGCTCAGTGATGAACAGCGATGATTTATTGGGCTCAGTGATGAACAGCGATGATTTATTGGGCTCAGTGATGAACAGCGATGATTTATTGGGCTCAGTGATGAACAGTGATGATTTATTGGGTTGAGTGATGAACAGGGATGATTTATTGGGTTGAGGGATGAAGAGCGATGATTTATTCGGCTCAGTGATGAACAGCGATGATTTATTGGGCTGAGTGATGAACAGCGATGATTGATTGGGTTGAGTGATGAACAGCGATGATTTATTGGGTTGAGTGAGGAACAGCGATGATTTATTGGGCTCAGTGATGAACAGCGATTATTTATTGGGCTCAGTGATGAACAGCGATGATTTATTGGGCTGAGTGATGAACAGCGATGATTGATTGGGCTCAGTGAGGAATAGTGATGATTTATTGGGTTGAGTGATGAAGAGGGATGATTTATTGGGTTGAGTGATGAACAGCGATGACTTATTGGGCTCAGTGATGAACAGCGATGATTTATTGGGCTCAGTGATGAACAGCGATGATTTATTGGGTTGAGTGATGAACAGCGATGATTTATTGGGCTCAGTGAGGAACAGTGATGATTTATTGGGTTGAGTGAGGAACAGGGATGATTTATTGGGTTGAGTGATGAACAGCGATGATTTATTGGGCTGAGTGATGAACAGTGATGATTGATTGGGCTCAGTGATGAACAGCGATGATTTAATGGGCTGAGTGATGAACAGCGATGATTGATTGGGCTCAGTGAGGAACAGTGATGATTTATTGGGTTGAGTGATGAACAGGGATGATTTATTGGGTTGAGTGATGAACAGCGATGATTTATTGGGCTCAGTGATGAACAGTGATGATTTATTGGGCTGAGTGATGAACAGCGATGATTGATTGGGTTGAGTGATGAACAGCGATGATTGATTGGGTTGAGTGAGGAACAGCGATGATTTATTGGGCTCAGTGATGAACAGCGATGATTTATTGGGCTCAGTGATGAACAGCGATGATTTATTGGGTTGAGTGATGAACAGGGATGATTTATTGGGTGGAGTGATGAACAGCGATGACTTATTGGGCTCAGTGATGAACAGCGATGATTTATTGGGCTCAGTGATGAACAGCGATGATTTATTGGGTTGAGTGATGAACAGCGATGATTTATTGGGCTCAGTGATGAACAGTGATGATTTATTGGGTTGATTGATGAACAGGGATGATTTATTGGGTTGAGTGATGAACAGCGATGATTTATTGGGCTGAGTGATGCACAGCGATGATTTATTGGGCTGAGTGATGAACAGCGATGATTTATTGGGTTGAGTGATGAACAGCGATGATTTATTGGGCTCAGTGATGAACAGGGATGATTTATTGGGCTGAGTGATGAACAGTGATGATTTATTGGGTTGAGTGATGAACAGTGATGATTTATTGGGTTGAGGGATGAACAGTGATGATTTACTGGGCTCAGTGATGAACAGGGATGATTTATTGGGCTCAGTGATGAACAGTGATGATTTATTGGGTTGTGTGATGAACAGTGATGATTGATTGGGCTCAATGATGAACAGCGATGATTTATTGGGCTCAGTGATGAACAGTGATGATTTATTGGGCTCAGTGATGAACAGCGATGATTTATTGGGCTGAGTGATGAACAGCGATGATTTATTGGGTTGACTGATGAACAGTGATGATTTATAGGGCTCAGTGATGAACAGGGATGATTTATTGGGCTCAGTGATGAACAGTGATGATTTATTGGGCTCAGTGATGAACAGCGATGATTTATTGGGATCTGTGATGAACAGAGATGATTTATTCGGCTCAGTGATGAACAGCGATGATTTATTGGGCTGAGTGATGAACAGTGATGATTTATTGGGTTGAGTGATGAACAGTGATGATTTATTGGGCTCAGTGATGAACAGGGATGATTTATTGGGCTCAGTGATGAACAGCGATGATTTATTGGGCTCAGTGATGAACAGCGATGCTTTATTGGGTTGAGTGATGAACAGCGATGATTTATTGGGCTCAGTGACGATTTAATGGGTTGAGTGATGAACAGCGATGATTTATTGGGCTCAGTGATGAACAGTGATGAATTATTGGGCTGAGTGATGAACAGGGATGATTTATTGGGCTCAGTGATGAACAGCGATGAATTATTGGGTTGAGTGATGAACAGCGATGATTTATTGGGCTCAGTGATGAACAGCGATGATTTATTGGGCTGAGTGATGAACAGCGATGATTGATTGGGCTCAGTGACGAACAGTGATGATTTATTGGGTTGAGTGATGAACAGGGATGATTTATTGGGTTGAGTGATGAACAGCGATGACTTATTGGGCTCAGTGATGAACAGCGATGATTTATTGGGTTGAGTGATGAACAGCGATGATTTATTGGGCTCAGTGAGGAACAGTGATGATTTATTGGGTTGAGTGAGGAACAGGGATGATTTATTGGGTTGAGTGATGAACAGCGATGATTTATTGGGCTGAGTGATGAACAGTGATGATTGATTGGGCTCAGTGATGAACAGCGATGATTTATTGGGTTGAGTGATGAACAGTGATGATTTATTGGGCTCAGGGTTTAACAGTGATGATTTATTGGGCTCAGTGATGATTTAAAGGGTTGAGTGATGAACAGCGATGATTTATTGGGTTGAGGGATGAAGAGCGATGATTTATTGGGCTCAGTGATGAACAGCGATGATTTATTGGGCTGAGTGATGAACAGCGATGATTGATTGGGTTGAGTGATGAACAGCGATGATTTATTGGGTTGAGTGAGGAACAGCGATGATTTATTGGGCTCAGTGAGGAACAGTGATGATTTATTGGGTTGAGTGATGAACAGGGATGATTTATTGGGTTGAGTGATGAACAGCGATGATTTATTGGGCTCAGTGATGAACAGTGATGATTTATTGGGCTGAGTGATGAACAGCGATGATTGATTGGGTTGAGTGATGAACAGCGATGATTTATTGGGTTGAGTGAGGAACAGCGATGATTTATTGGGCTCAGTGATGAACAGCGATGATTTATTGGGCTCAGTGATGAACAGTGATGATTTATTGGGTTGAGTGATGAACAGGGATGATTTATTGGGTTGAGGGATGAAGAGCGATGATTTATTGGGCTCAGTGATGAACAGCGATGATTTATTGGGCTGAGTGATGAACAGCGATGATTTATTGGGCTGAGTGATGAACAGCGATGATTGATTGGGTTGAGTGATGAACAGCGATGATTTATTGGGCTCAGTGATGAACAGCGATTATTTATTGGGCTCAGTGATGAACAGCGATTATTTATTGGGCTCAGTGATGAACAGCGATGATTTATTGGGTTGAGTGATGAACAGTGATGGATTATTGGGTTGAGCGATGAACAGCGATGATTTATTGGGCTCAGTGATGAACAGCGATGATTTATTGGGCTGAGTGATGAACAGCGATGATTTATTGGGCTGAGTGATGAACAGCGAAGATTTATTGGGCTGAGTGATGAACAGCGATGATTTATTGGGCTCAGTGATGATTTATTGGGCTCAGTGATGAACAGCGATGATTTATTGGGTTGAGTGATGAACAGCGATGATCTATTGGGTTGAGTGATGAACAGGGATGATTTATTGGGTTGAGTGATGAACAGGGATGATTTATTGGGCTCAGTGAGGAACAGGGATGATTTATTGGGTTGAGTGATGAACAGCGATGATTTATTGGGCTGAGTGATGAACAGTGATGATTGATTGGGCTCAGTGATGAACAGCGATGATTTAATGGGCTGAGTGATGAACAGCGATGATTGATTGGGCTCAGTGAGGAACAGTGATGATTTATTGGGTTGAGTGATGAACAGGGATGATTTATTGGGTTGAGTGATGAACAGCGATGACTTATTGGGCTCATGGATGAACAGCGATGATTTATTGGGCTGAGTGATGAACAGCGATGATTGATTGGGTTGAGTGATGAACAGCGATGATTTATTGGGTTGAGTGAGGAACAGCGATGATTTATTGGGCTCAGTGATGAACAGCGATGATTTATTGGGCTCAGTGATGAACAGCGATGATTTATTGGGCTGAGTGATGAACAGCGATGACTTTTTGGGCTCAGTGATGAACAGCGATGATTTATTGGGTTGAGTGATGAACAGCGATGATTTATTGGGCTCAGTGATGAACAGCGATGATTTATTGGGCTGAGTGATGAACAGCGATGATTGATTGGGCTCAGTGACGAACAGTGATGATTTATTGGGTTGAGTGATGAACAGGGATGATTTATTGGGTTGAGTGATGAACAGCGATGACTTATTGGGCTCAGTGATGAACAGCGATGATTTATTGGGTTGAGTGATGAACAGCGATGATTTATTGGGCTCAGTGAGGAACAGTGATGATTTCTTGGGTTGAGTGAGGAACAGGGATGATTTATTGGGTTGAGTGATGAACAGCGATGATTTATTGGGCTGAGTGATGAACAGTGATGATTGATTGGGCTCAGTGAGGAACAGTGATGATTTATTGGGTTGAGTGATGAGCAGGGATGATTTATTGGGCTCAGTGATGAACAGTGATGATTTATTGGGCTCAGTGATGGACAGCGATGATTTATTGGGTTGAGTGATGAACAGCGATGATTTATTGGGCTGAGTGATGAACAGCGAAGATTTATTGGGCTGAGTGATGAACAGCGATGATTTATTGGGCTCAGTGATGATTTATTGGGCTCAGTGATGAACAGCGATGATTTATTGGGTTGAGTGATGAACAGCGATGATCTATTGGGTTGAGTGATGAACAGCGATGATTTATTAGGCTCAGTGATGAACAGCGATGATTTATTGGGCTGAGTGATGAGCAGCGATGATTTATTGGGCTCAGTGATGAACAGTGATGATTTATTGGGTTGAGTGATGAACAGCGATGATTTATTGGGCTGAGTGATGAACAGCGATGATTTATTGGGCTGAGTGATGAACAGCGATGATTTATTGGGTTGAGTGATGAACAGTGATGATTTATTGGGTTGAGTGATGAACAGCGATGATTTATTGGGTTGAGTGATGAACAGCGATGATTTATTGGGCTGAGTGATGAACAGCGATGATTTATTGGGCTCAGTGATGAACAGCGATGATTTATTGGGCTCAGTGATGAACAGGGATGATTTATTGGGCTGAGTGATGAACAGTGATGATTTATTGGGTTGAGTGATGAACAGTGATGATTTATTGGGCTCAGTGATGAACAGCGATGATTTATTGGGTTGAGTGATGAACAGTGATGATTTATTGGGCTCAGTGATATACAGCGATGATTTATTGGGCTCAGTGATGAACAGCGATGATTGATTGGGCTCAGTGATGAACAGTGATGATTTATTGGGCTCAGTGATGAACAGCGATGATTTATTGGGTTGAGTGATGAACAGTGATGATTTATTGGGTTGAGTGATGAACAGTGATGATTTATTGGGCTCAGTGATGAACAGTGATGATTTATTGGGTTAAGTGATGAACAGCGATGATTTATTGGGCTCAGTGATGATTTATTGGGCTCAGTGATGAACAGCGATGATTTATTGGGTTGAGTGATGAACAGCGATGAGTTATTGGGTTGAGTGATGAACAGCAATGATTTATTGGGTTGAGTGATGAACAGCGATGATTTATTGGGCTCAGTGAGGAACAGTGATGATTTATTGGGTTGAGTGATGAACAGTGATGATTTATTGGGCTCAG
Organism: Chiloscyllium punctatum; assembly: GCF_047496795.1. Classification (NCBI taxonomy): domain Eukaryota; kingdom Metazoa; phylum Chordata; class Chondrichthyes; order Orectolobiformes; family Hemiscylliidae; genus Chiloscyllium; species Chiloscyllium punctatum. Next base: position 44,579,263 of record NC_092785.1, read on the forward strand.
TGATGAACAGCGATGATTTCTTGGGCTGAGTGATGAACAGCGATGATTTATTGGGTTCAGTGATGAACAGTGCTGATTTATTGGGCTCAGTGATGAACAGCGATGATTTATTGGGCTCAGTGATGAACAGTGATGATTTATTGGGCTCAGTGATGAACAGCGATGATTTATTGGGCTGAGTGATGAACAGCGATGATTTATTGGGCTCAGTGATGAACAGTGATGATTTATTCGGTTGAGTGATGAACTGATTTATTGGGCTCAGTGATGAACAGCGATGATTTATTGGGCTGAGTGATGAACAGCGATGATCTATTGGGTTGAGTGATGAACAGTGATGATTTATTGGGCTCAGTGATGAACAGTGATGATTTATTGGGTTGAGTGATGAACAGCGATGATTTATTGGGTTGAGTGATGAACAGCGATGATTTATTGGGCTGAGTGATGAACAGCGATGATTTATTGGGCTGAGTGATGAACAGCGATGATTTATTGGGCTCAGTGATGAACAGCGATGATTTAATGGGCTCAGTGATGAACACTGATGATTTATTGGGCTCAGTGATGAACAGCGATGATTTATTGGGCTCAGTGATGAACAGTGATGATTTATTGGGTTAAGTGATGAACAGCGATGATTTATTGGGCTCAGTGATGATTTATTGGGCTCAGTGATGAACAGCGATGATTTATTGGGTTGAGTGATGAACAGCGATGATCTATTGGGTTGAGTGATGAACAGTGATGATTTATTGGGCTCAGTGATGAACAGCGATGATTTCTTGGGCTGAGTGATGAACAGCGATGATCTATTGGGTTGAGTGATGAACAGTGATGATTTATTGGGCTCAGTGATGAACAGCGATGATTTATTGGGCTGAGTGATGAGCAGCGATGATTTATTCGGCTCAGTGATGAACAGTGATGATTTATTGGGCTCAGTGATGAACAGCGATGATTTATTGGGTTGAGTGATGAACAGCGATGATTTATTGGGCTGAGTGATGAACAGCGATGATTTATTGGGCTCAGTGATGATTTATTGGGCTCAGTGATGAACAGCGATGATTTATTGGGTTGAGTGATGAACAGCGATGATCTATTGGGTTGAGTGATGAACAGTGATGATTTATTGGGCTCAGTGATGAACAGCGATGATTTATTGGGCTGAGTCATGAGCAGTGATGATTTATTGGGCTCAGTGATGAACAGTGATGATTTATTGGGCTCAGTGATGAACAGCGATGATTTATTGGGCTCAGTGATGAACAGCGATGATTTATTGGGTTGAGTGATGAACAGCGATGATTGATTGGGTTGAGTGATGAACAGCGATGATTGATTGGGTTGAGTGAGGAACAGCGATGATTTATTGGGCTCAGTGATGAACAGCGATGATTTATTGGGCTCAGTGATGAACAGCGATGATTTATTGGGCTCAGTGATGAACAGTGATGATTTATTGGGTTGAGTGATGAACAGGGATGATTTATTGGGTTGAGGGATGAAGAGCGATGATTTATTGGGCTCAGTGATGAACAGCGATGATTTATTGGGCTGAGTGATGAACAGCGATGATTTATTGGGTTGAGTGAGGAACAGCGATGATTTATTGGGCTCAGTGATGAACAGCGATGATTTATTGGGCTGAGTGATGAACAGCGATGATTTATTGGGTTGAGTGATGAACAGCGATGATTGATTGGGCTCAGTGATGAACAGCGATGATTGATTGGGCTCAGTGAGGAACAGTGATGATTTATTGGGTTGAGTGATGAACAGGGATGATTTATTGGGTGGAGTGATGAACAGCGATGACTTATTGGGCTCAGTGATGAACAGCGATGATTTATTGGGCTCAGTGATGAACAGCGATGATTTATTGGGTTGAGTGATGAACAGCGATGATTTATTGGGCTCAGTGATGAACAGTGATGATTTATTGGGTTGAGTGATGAACAGGGATGATTTATTGGGTTGAGTGATGAACAGCGATGATTTATTGGGCTGAGTGATGAACAGCGATGATTTATTGGGCTGAGTGATGAACAGCGATGATTTATTGGGTTGAGTGATGAACAGCGATGATTTATTGGGCTCAGTGATGAACAGGGATGATTTATTGGGCTCAGTGATGAACAGTGATGATTTATTGGGCTGAGTGATGAACAGTGATGATTTATTGGGTTGAGTGATGAACAGTGATGATTTATTGGGTTGAGTGATGAACAGTGATGATTTATTGGGTTGAGGGATGAACAGTGATGATTTACTGGGCTCAGTGATGAACAGGGATGATTTATTGGGCTCAGTGATGAACAGTGATGATTTATTGGGTTGTGTGATGAACAGTGATGATTGATTGGGCTCAATGATGAACAGCGATGATTTATTGGGCTCAGTGATGAACAGTGATGATTTATTGGGCTCAGTGATGAACAGCGATGATTTATTGGGCTCAGTGATGAACAGTGATGATTTATTGGGTTGAGTGATGAACAGGGATGATTTATTGGGTTGAGGGATGAAGAGCGATGATTTATTGGGCTCAGTGATGAACAGCGATGATTTATTGGGCTGAGTGATGAACAGCGATGATTTATTGGGTTGAGTGAGGAACAGCGATGATTTATTGGGCTCAGTGATGAACAGCGATGATTTATTGGGCTCAGTGATGAACAGCGATGATTTATTGGGCTCAGTGATGAACAGCGATGATTTATTGGGCTCAGTGATGAACAGCGATGATTGATTGGGCTCAGTGATGAACAGCGATGATTGATTGGGCTCAGTGAGGAACAGTGATGATTTATTGGGTTGAGTGATGAACAGGGATGATTTATTGGGTGGAGTGATGAACAGCGATGACTTATTGGGCTCAGTGATGAACAGCGATGATTTATTGGGCTCAGTGATGAACAGCGATGATTTATTGGGTTGAGTGATGAACAGCGATGATTTATTGGGCTCAGTGATGAACAGTGATGATTTATTGGGTTGAGTGATGAACAGGGATGATTTATTGGGTTGAGTGATGAACAGCGATGATTTATTGGGCTGAGTGATGAACAGCGATGATTTATTGGGCTGAGTGATGAACAGCGATGATTTATTGGGTTTAGTGATGAACAGCGATGATTTATTGGGCTCAGTGATGAACAGGGATGATTTATTGGGCTCAGTGATGAACAGTGATGATTTATTGGGCTGAGTGATGAACAGTGATGATTTATTGGGTTGAGTGATGAACAGTGATGATTTATTGGGTTGAGTGATGAACAGTGATGATTTATTGGGTTGAGGGATGAACAGTGATGATTTACTGGGCTCAGTGATGAACAGGGATGATTTATTGGGCTCAGTGATGAACAGTGATGATTTATTGGGTTGTGTGATGAACAGTGATGATTGATTGGGCTCAATGATGAACAGCGATGATTTATTGGGCTCAGTGATGAACAGTGATGATTTATTGGGCTCAGTGATGAACAGCGATGATTTATTGGGTTGAGTGTTGAACAGTGATGATTTATTGGGCTCAGTGATGAACAGTGATGATTTATTAGGATCAGTGATGAACAGCGATTATTTATTGGGCTGAGTGATGAACAGTGATGATTTACTGGGCTCAGTGATGAACAGTGATGATTTATTGGGCTCAGTGATGAACAGCGATGATTTATTGGGCTCAGTGATGAACAGCGATGATTTATTGGGTTGAGTGATGAACAGCGATGATTTATTGGGTTGAGTGATGAACAGCGATGATGTATTGGGCTGAGTGATGAACAGGGATGATTTATTGGGTTGAGTGATGAACAGGGATGATTTATTGGGCTCAGTGATGAACAGGGATGATTTATTGGGTTGAGTGATGAACAGCGATGATTGATTGGGCTCAGTGATGAACAGCGATGATTGATTGGGCTCAGTGAGGAACAGTGATGATTTATTGGGTTGAGTGATGAACAGGGATGATTTATTGGGTGGAGTGATGAACAGCGATGACTTATTGGGCTCAGTGATGAACAGCGATGATTTATTGGGCTCAGTGATGAACAGCGATGATTTATTGGGTTGAGTGATGAACAGCGATGATTTATTGGGCTCAGTGATGAACAGTGATGATTTATTGGGTTGAGTGATGAACAGGGATGATTTATTGGGTTGAGTGATGAACAGCGATGATTTATTGGGCTGAGTGATGAACAGCGATGATTTATTGGGCTGAGTGATGAACAGCGATGATTTATTGGGTTGAGTGATGAACAGCGATGATTTATTGGGCTCAGTGATGAACAGGGATGATTTATTGGGCTCAGTGATGAACAGTGATGATTTATTGGGCTGAGTGATGAACAGTGATGATTTATTGGGTTGAGTGATGAACAGTGATGATTTATTGGGTTGAGTGATGAACAGTGATGATTTATTGGGTTGAGGGATGAACAGTGATGATTTACTGGGCTCAGTGATGAACAGGGATGATTTATTGGGCTCAGTGATGAACAGTGATGATTTATTGGGTTGTGTGATGAACAGTGATGATTGATTGGGCTCAATGATGAACAGCGATGATTTATTGGGCTCAGTGATGAACAGTGATGATTTATTGGGCTCAGTGATGAACAGCGATGATTTATTGGGCTCAGTGATGAACAGTGATGATTTATTGGGTTGAGTGATGAACAGGGATGATTTATTGGGTTGAGGGATGAAGAGCGATGATTTATTGGGCTCAGTGATGAACAGCGATGATTTATTGGGCTGAGTGATGAACAGCGATGATTTATTGGGTTGAGTGAGGAACAGCGATGATTTATTGGGCTCAGTGATGAACAGCGATGATTTATTGGGCTCAGTGATGAACAGCGATGATTTATTGGGCTCAGTGATGAACAGCGATGATTTATTGGGCTCAGTGATGAACAGCGATGATTGATTGGGCTCAGTGATGAACAGCGATGATTGATTGGGCTCAGTGAGGAACAGTGATGATTTATTGGGTTGAGTGATGAACAGGGATGATTTATTGGGTGGAGTGATGAACAGCGATGACTTATTGGGCTCAGTGATGAACAGCGATGATTTATTGGGCTCAGTGATGAACAGCGATGATTTATTGGGTTGAGTGATGAACAGCGATGATTTATTGGGCTCAGTGATGAACAGTGATGATTTATTGGGTTGAGTGATGAACAGGGATGATTTATTGGGTTGAGTGATGAACAGCGATGATTTATTGGGCTGAGTGATGAACAGCGATGATTTATTGGGCTGAGTGATGAACAGCGATGATTTATTGGGTTTAGTGATGAACAGCGATGATTTATTGGGCTCAGTGATGAACAGGGATGATTTATTGGGCTCAGTGATGAACAGTGATGATTTATTGGGCTGAGTGATGAACAGTGATGATTTATTGGGTTGAGTGATGAACAGTGATGATTTATTGGGTTGAGTGATGAACAGTGATGATTTATTGGGTTGAGGGATGAACAGTGATGATTTACTGGGCTCAGTGATGAACAGGGATGATTTATTGGGCTCAGTGATGAACAGTGATGATTTATTGGGTTGTGTGATGAACAGTGATGATTGATTGGGCTCAATGATGAACAGCGATGATTTATTGGGCTCAGTGATGAACAGTGATGATTTATTGGGCTCAGTGATGAACAGCGATGATTTATTGGGTTGAGTGTTGAACAGTGATGATTTATTGGGCTCAGTGATGAACAGTGATGATTTATTAGGATCAGTGATGAACAGCGATTATTTATTGGGCTGAGTGATGAACAGTGATGATTTACTGGGCTCAGTGATGAACAGTGATGATTTATTGGGCTCAGTGATGAACAGCGATGATTTATTGGGCTCAGTGATGAACAGCGATGATTTATTGGGTTGAGTGATGAACAGCGATGATTTATTGGGTTGAGTGATGAACAGCGATGATGTATTGGGCTGAGTGATGAACAGGGATGATTTATTGGGTTGAGTGATGAACAGGGATGATTTATTGGGCTCAGTGATGAACAGGGATGATTTATTGGGCTGAGTGATGAACAGCGATGATTTATTGGGTTGTGTGATGAACATTGATGATTTATTGGGCTCAGTGATGAACAGGGATGATTTATTGGGCTCAGGGTTGAACAATGATGATTTATTGGGCTCAGGGTTGAACTGTGATGATTTATTGGGCTCAGAGATGATTTAAAGGGTTGAGTGATGAACAGAGATGATTTATTGGGTTGAGTGATGAACAGCGATGACTTATTGGGCTCAGTGATGAACAGCGATGATTTATTGGGCTCAGTGATGAACAGCGATGATTTCTTGGGTTGAGTGATGAACAGCGATGATTTATTGGGCTCAGTGATGAACAGCGATGATCTATTGGGTTGAGTGATGAACAGTGATGATTTATTGGGCTCAGTGATGAACAGCGATGATTTATTGGGCTGAGTGATGAACAGCGATGATTTATTAGGCTAAGTGATGAACAGCGATGATTTATTGGGCTCAGTGATGAACAGCGATGATTTATTGGGCTCAGTGATGAACAGCGATGATTTATTGGGTTGAGTGATGAACAGCGATGATCTATTCGGTTGAGTGATGAACAGTGATGATTTATTGGGCTCAGTGATGAACAGCGATGATTTATTGGGCTGAGTGATGAGCAGCGATGATTTACTGGGCTCAGTGATGAACAGTGATGATTTACTGGGCTCAGTGATGAACAGTGATGATTTACTGGGCTCAGTGATGAACAGCGATGATTTATTGGGCTCAGTGATGAACAGCGATGATTTATTGGGTTGAGTGATGAACAGTGATGATTTATTGGGCTCAGTGATGAACAGCGATGATTTATTGGGCTGAGTGATGAACAGCGATGATTTATTAGGCTAAGTGATGAACAGCGATGATTTATTGGGCTCAGTGATGAACAGCGATGATTTATTGGGCTCAGTGATGAACAGCGATGATTTATTGGGTTGAGTGATGAACAGCGATGATCTATTCGGTTGAGTGATGAACAGTGATGATTTATTGGGCTCAGTGATGAACAGCGATGATTTATTGGGCTGAGTGATGAGCAGCGATGATTTACTGGGCTCAGTGATGAACAGTGATGATTTACTGGGCTCAGTGATGAACAGTGATGATTTACTGGGCTCAGTGATGAACAGCGATGATTTATTGGGCTCAGTGATGAACAGCGATGATTTATTGGGTTGAGTGATGAACAGCGATGATTTATTGGGTTGAGTGATGAACAGCGATGATGTATTGGGCTGAGTGATGAACAGGGATGATTTATTGGGTTGAGTGATGAACAGGGATGATTTATTGGGTTGAGTGATGAACAGCGATGATTTATTGGGCTCAGTGATGAACAGGGATGATTTATTGGGCTCAGTGATGAACAGTGATGAACAGTGATGATTTATTGGGCTCAGTGATGAACAGGGATGATTTATTGGGCTGAGTGATGAACAGCGATGATTTATTGGGTTGAGTGATGAACACTGATGATTTATTGGGCTCAGTGATGAACAGGGATGATTTATTGGGCTCAGGGTTGAACAATGATGATTTATTGGGCTCAGGGTTGAACTGTGATGATTTATTGGGCTCAGTGATGATTTAAAGGGTTGAGTGATGAACAGCGATGATTTATTGGGTTGAGTGATGAACAGCGATGACTTATTGGGCTCAGTGATGAACAGCGATGATTTATTGGGCTCAGTGATGAACAGCGATGATTTCTTGGGTTGAGTGATGAACAGCGATGATTTATTGGGCTCAGTGAGGAACAGTGATGATTTATTGGGTTGAGTGAGGAACAGCGATGATTGATTGGGTTGAGTGATGAACAGCGATGATTGATTGGGTTGAGTGATGAACAGCGATGATTTATTGGGTTGAGTGAGGAACAGCGATGATTTATTGGGCTCAGTGATAAACAGCGATGATTTATTGGGCTCAGTGATGAACAGCGATGATTTATTGGGCTGAGTGATGAACAGCGATGATTGATTGGGCTCAGTGAGGAACAGTGATGATTTATTGGGTTGAGTGATGAACAGGGATGATTTATTGGGCTCAGTGATGAACAGTGATGATTTATTGGGTTGAGTGATGAACAGGGATGATTTATTGGGTTGAGGGATGAAGAGCGATGATTTATTGGGCACAGTGATGAACAGCGATGATTTATTGGGCTGAGTGATGAACAGCGATGATTTATTGGGCTGAGTGATGAACAGCGATGATTGATTGGGTTGAGTGATGAACAGCGATGATTTATTGGGTTGAGTGATGAACAGCGATGATTTATTGGGTTGAGTGATGAACAGCGATGATTTATTGGGCTGAGTGATGAACAGCGATGATTTATTGGGCTCAGTGATGAACAGCGATGAGTTATTGGGCTCAGTGATGAACAGCGATGATTTATTGGGCTCAGTGATGAACAGCGATGATTTATTGGGCTCAGTGATGAACAGCGATGATTGATTGGGTTGAGTGATGAACAGCGAGGATTTATTGGGCTCAGTGATGAACAGCGATGATTTATTGGGCTCAGTGATGAACAGCGATGATTTTTTGGGGTCAGTGATGAACAGCGATGATTGATTGGGTTGAGTGATGAACAGCGATGATTTATTGGGTGGAGTGATGAAGAGCGATGATTTATTGGGCTCAGTGATGAACAGCGATGATTGATTGGGTTGAGTGATGAACAGCGATGATTTATTGGGCTGAGTGATGAACAGCGATGATTTATTGGGCTGAGTGATGAACAGCGATGATTTATTGGGCTCAGTGATGAACAGCGATGATTTATTGGGCTCAGTGATGAACAGTGATGATTTATTGGGCTCAGTGAGGAACAGTGATGATTTATTGGGTTGAGTGATGAACAGGGATGATTTATTGGGCTGAGTGATGAACAGCGATGATTTATTGGGTTGTGTGATGAACATTGATGATTTATTGGGCTCAGTGATGAACAGGGATGATTTATTGGGCTCGGGGTTGAACAATGATGATTTATTGGGCTCAGGGTTGAACTGTGATGATTTATTGGGCTCAGTGATGATTTAAAGGGTTGAGTGATGAACAGAGATGATTTATTGGGTTGAGTGATGAACAGCGATGACTTATTGGGCTCAGTGATGAACAGCGATGATTTATTGGGCTCAGTGATGAACAGCGATGATTTCTTGGGTTGAGTGATGAACAGCGATGATTTATTGGGCTCAGTGATGAACAGCGATGATCTATTGGGTTGAGTGATGAACAGTGATGATTTATTGGGCTCAGTGATGAACAGCGATGATTTATTGGGCTGAGTGATGAACAGCGATGATTTATTAGGCTAAGTGATGAACAGCGATGATTTATTGGGCTCAGTGATGAACAGCGATGATTTATTGGGCTCAGTGATGAACAGCGATGATTTATTGGGTTGAGTGATGAACAGCGATGATTTATTGGGTTGAGTGATGAACAGTGATGATTTATTGGGCTCAGTGATGAACAGCGATGATTTATTGGGCTGAGTGATGAGCAGCGATGATTTATTGGGCTCAGTGATGAACAGTGATGATTTACTGGGCTCAGTGATGAACAGTGATGATTTATTGGGCTCAGTGATGAACAGCGATGATTTATTGGGCTCAGTGATGAACAGCGATGATTTATTGGGTTGAGTGATGAACAGCGATGATTTATTGGGTTGAGTGATGAACAGCGATGATGTATTGGGCTGAGTGATGAACAGGGATGATTTATTGGGTTGAGTGATGAACAGGGATGATTTATTGGGTTGAGTGATGAACAGCGATGATTTATTGGGCTCAGTGATGAACAGGGATGATTTATTGGGCTCAGTGATGAACAGTGATGATTTATTGGGCTCAGTGATGAACAGGGATGATTTATTGGGCTGAGTGATGAACAGCGATGATTTATTGGGTTGAGTGATGAACACTGATGATTTATTGGGCTCAGTGATGAACAGGGATGATTTATTGGGCTCAGGGTTGAACAATGATGATTTATTGGGCTCAGGGTTGAACTGTGATGATTTATTGGGCTCAGTGATGATTTAAAGGGTTGAGTGATGAACAGCGATGATTTATTGGGTTGAGTGATGAACAGCGATGACTTATTGGGCTCAGTGATGAACAGCGATGATTTATTGGGCTCAGTGATGAACAGCGATGATTTCTTGGGTTGAGTGATGAACAGCGATGATTTATTGGGCTCAGTGAGGAACAGTGATGATTTATTGGGTTGAGTGAGGAACAGCGATGATTGATTGGGTTGAGTGATGAACAGCGATGATTGATTGGGTTGAGTGATGAACAGCGATGATTTATTGAGTTGAGTGAGGAACAGCGATGATTTATTGGGCTCAGTGATAAACAGCGATGATTTATTGGGCTCAGTGATGAACAGCGATGATTTATTGGGCTGAGTGATGAACAGCGATGATTGATTGGGCTCAGTGAGGAACAGTGATGATTTATTGGGTTGAGTGATGAACAGGGATGATTTATTGGGCTCAGTGATGAACAGTGATGATTTATTGGGTTGTGTGATGAACAGCGATGATTTATTGGGCTGAGTGATGAACAGCGATGACTTATTGGGCTCAGTGATGAACAGCGATGATTTATTGGGCTCAGTGATGAACAGCGATGATTTATTGGGCTCAGTGATGAACAGTGATGATTTATTGGGCTCAGTGAGGAACAGTGATGATTTATTGGGTTGAGTGATGAACAGGGATGATTTATTGGGTTGAGTGATGAACAGCGATGATTTATTGGGCTCAGTGATGAACAGTGATGATTTATTGGGTTGAGTGATGAACAGGGATGATTTATTGGGTTGAGGGATGAAGAGCGATGATTTATTGGGCTCAGTGATGAACAGCGATGATTTATTGGGCTGAGTGATGAACAGCGATGATTGATTGGGTTGAGTGATGAACAGCGATGATTTATTGGGTTGAGTGATGAACAGTGATGATTTATTGGGTTGAGTGATGAACAGTGATGATTTCTTGGGTTGAGTGATGAACAGCGATGATTTATTGGGCTCAGTGATGAACAGCGATGATTTATTTTGCTCAGTGATGAACAGCGATGATTTATTGGGCTCAGTGATGAACAGTGATGATTTATTGGGCTCAGTGATGAACAGCGATGATTTATTGGGCTCAGTGATGAACAGCGATGATTTATTGGGTTGAGTGATGAACAGCGATGATTTATTGGGTTGAGTGATGAACAGCGATGATTTATTGGGTTGAGTGATGAACAGCGATGATTTATTGAGCTGAGTGATGAACAGCGATGATTTATTGGGTTGAGTGATGAACAGCGATGATTGATTGGGTTGAGTGATGAACAGCGATGATTTATTGGGCTCAGTGATGAACAGGGATGATTTATTGGGTTGAGTGATGAACAGCGATGATTTATTGGGTTGAGTGATGAACAGTGATGATTTATTGGGCTCAGTGATGAACAGGGATGATTTATTGGGCTCAGTGATGATTTAAAGGGTTGAGTGATGAACAGCGATGATTTATTGGGTTGAGTGATGAACAGCGATGATTTATTGGGCTCAGTGATGAACAGCGATGATTTATTGGGTGGAGTGATGAACAGTGATGATTTACTGGGCTCAGGGTTGAACAGTGATGATTTATTGGGCTCAGTGATGATTTAAAGGGTTGAGTGATGAACAGCGATGATTTATTGGGTTGTGTGATGAACAGCGATGACTTATTGGGCTCAGTGATGAACAGCGATGATTTATTGGGCTCAGTGATGAAAAGCGATGATTTATTGGGCTGAGTGATGAACAGCGATGATTTATTGGGCTCAGTGATGAACAGTGATGATTTATTGGGCTGAGTGATGAACAGGGATGATTTATTGGGTTGAGTGATGAACAGCGATGATTTATTGGGCTCAGTGATGAACAGCGATGATTTATTGGGTTGAGTGATGAACAGTGATGATTTATTGGGCTCAGGGTTGAACAGTGATGATTTATTGGGCTCAGTGATGATTTAAAGGGTTGAGTGATGAACAGCGATGATTTATTGGGTTGAGTGATGAACAGCGATGACTTATTGGGCTCAGTGATGAACAGCGATGATTTATTGGGCTCAGTGATGAACAGCGATGATTTATTGGGTTGAGTGATGAACAGCGATGATTTATTGGGCTCAGTGAGGAACAGTGATGATTTATTGGGTTGAGTGATGAACAGCGATGATTTATTGGGCTGAGTGATGAACAGTGATGATTGATTGGGCTCAGTGATGAACAGCGATAATTTAATGGGCTGAGTGATGAACAGCGATGATTGATTGGGCTCAGTGAGGAACAGTGATGATTTATTGGGTTGAGTGATGAACAGGGATGATTTATTGGGTTGAGTGATGAACAGCGATGATTTATTGGGCTCAGTGATGAACAGTGATGATTTATTGGGCTGAGTGATGAACAGCGATGATTGATTGGGTTGAGTGATGAACAGCGATGATTTATTGGGTTGAGTGAGGAACAGCGATGATTTATTGGGCTCAGTGATGAACAGCGATGATTTATTGGGCTCAGTGATGAACAGCGATGATTTATTGGGCTCAGTGATGAACAGTGATGATTTATTGGGTTGAGTGATGAACAGGGATGATTTATTGGGTTGAGGGATGAAGAGCGATGATTTATTCGGCTCAGTGATGAACAGCGATGATTTATTGGGCTGAGTGATGAACAGCGATGATTGATTGGGTTGACTGATGAACAGCGATGATTTATTGGGTTGAGTGAGGAACAGCGATGATTTATTGGGCTCAGTGATGAACAGCGATTATTTATTGGGCTCAGTGATGAACAGCGATGATTTATTGGGCTGAGTGATGAACAGCGATGATTGATTGGGCTCAGTGAGGAATAGTGATGATTTATTGGGTTGAGTGATGAAGAGGGATGATTTATTGGGTTGAGTGATGAACAGCGATGACTTATTGGGCTCAGTGATGAACAGCGATGATTTATTGGGCTCAGTGATGAACAGCGATGATTTATTGGGTTGAGTGATGAACAGCGATGATTTATTGGGCTCAGTGAGGAACAGTGATGATTTATTGGGTTGAGTGAGGAACAGGGATGATTTATTGGGTTGAGTGATGAACAGCGATGATTTATTGGGCTGAGTGATGAACAGTGATGATTGATTGGGCTCAGTGATGAACAGCGATGATTTAATGGGCTGAGTGATGAACAGCGATGATTGATTGGGCTCAGTGAGGAACAGTGATGATTTATTGGGTTGAGTGATGAACAGGGATGATTTATTGGGTTGAGTGATGAACAGCGATGATTTATTGGGCTCAGTGATGAACAGTGATGATTTATTGGGCTGAGTGATGAACAGCGATGATTGATTGGGTTGAGTGATGAACAGCGATGATTGATTGGGTTGAGTGAGGAACAGCGATGATTTATTGGGCTCAGTGATGAACAGCGATGATTTATTGGGCTCAGTGATGAACAGCGATGATTTATTGGGTTGAGTGATGAACAGGGATGATTTATTGGGTGGAGTGATGAACAGCGATGACTTATTGGGCTCAGTGATGAACAGCGATGATTTATTGGGCTCAGTGATGAACAGCGATGATTTATTGGGTTGAGTGATGAACAGCGATGATTTATTGGGCTCAGTGATGAACAGTGATGATTTATTGGGTTGATTGATGAACAGGGATGATTTATTGGGTTGAGTGATGAACAGCGATGATTTATTGGGCTGAGTGATGCACAGCGATGATTTATTGGGCTGAGTGATGAACAGCGATGATTTATTGGGTTGAGTGATGAACAGCGATGATTTATTGGGCTGAGTGATGAACAGTGATGATTTATTGGGTTGAGGGATGAACAGTGATGATTTACTGGGCTCAGTGATGAACAGGGATGATTTATTGGGCTCAGTGATGAACAGTGATGATTTATTGGGTTGTGTGATGAACAGTGATGATTGATTGGGCTCAATGATGAACAGCGATGATTTATTGGGCTCAGTGATGAACAGTGATGATTTATTGGGCTCAGTGATGAACAGCGATGATTTATTGGGCTGAGTGATGAACAGCGATGATTTATTGGGTTGACTGATGAACAGTGATGATTTATAGGGCTCAGTGATGAACAGGGATGATTTATTGGGCTCAGTGATGAACAGTGATGATTTATTGGGCTCAGTGATGAACAGCGATGATTTATTGGGATCTGTGATGAACAGAGATGATTTATTCGGCTCAGTGATGAACAGCGATGATTTATTGGGCTGAGTGATGAACAGTGATGATTTATTGGGTTGAGTGATGAACAGTGATGATTTATTGGGCTCAGTGATGAACAGGGATGATTTATTGGGCTCAGTGATGAACAGCGATGATTTATTGGGCTCAGTGATGAACAGCGATGCTTTATTGGGTTGAGTGATGAACAGCGATGATTTATTGGGCTCAGTGACGATTTAATGGGTTGAGTGATGAACAGCGATGATTTATTGGGCTCAGTGATGAACAGCGATGAATTATTGGGCTGAGTGATGAACAGGGATGATTTATTGGGCTCAGTGATGAACAGCGATGAATTATTGGGTTGAGTGATGAACAGCGATGATTTATTGGGCTCAGTGATGAACAGCGATGATTTATTGGGCTGAGTGATGAACAGCGATGATTGATTGGGCTCAGTGACGAACAGTGATGATTTATTGGGTTGAGTGATGAACAGGGATGATTTATTGGGTTGAGTGATGAACAGCGATGACTTATTGGGCTCAGTGATGAACAGCGATGATTTATTGGGTTGAGTGATGAACAGCGATGATTTATTGGGCTCAGTGAGGAACAGCGATGATTTATTGGGTTGAGTGAGGAACAGGGATGATTTATTGGGTTGAGGGATGAAGAGCGATGATTTATTGGGCTCAGTGATGAACAGCGATGATTTATTGGGCTGAGTGATGAACAGCGATGATTGATTGGGTTGAGTGATGAACAGCGATGATTTATTGGGCTCAGTGAGGAACAGTGATGATTTATTGGGTTGAGTGAGGAACAGGGATGATTTATTGGGTTGAGTGATGAACAGCGATGATTTATTGGGCTGAGTGATGAACAGTGATGATTGATTGGGCTCAGTGATGAACAGCGATGATTTATTGGGTTGAGTGATGAACAGTGATGATTTATTGGGCTCAGGGTTTAACAGTGATGATTTATTGGGCTCAGTGATGATTTAAAGGGTTGAGTGATGAACAGCGATGATTTATTGGGTTGAGGGATGAAGAGCGATGATTTATTGGGCTCAGTGATGAACAGCGATGATTTATTGGGCTGAGTGATGAACAGCGATGATTGATTGGGTTGAGTGATGAACAGCGATGATTTATTGGGTTGAGTGAGGAACAGCGATGATTTATTGGGCTCAGTGAGGAACAGTGATGATTTATTGGGTTGAGTGATGAACAGCGATGATTTATTGGGCTCAGTGATGAACAGTGATGATTTATTGGGCTGAGTGATGAACAGCGATGATTGATTGGGTTGAGTGATGAACAGCGATGATTTATTGGGTTGAGTGAGGAACAGCGATGATTTATTGGGCTCAGTGATGAACAGCGATGATTTATTGGGCTCAGTGATGAACAGTGATGATTTATTGGGTTGAGTGATGAACAGGGATGATTTATTGGGTTGAGGGATGAAGAGCGATGATTTATTGGGCTCAGTGATGAACAGCGATGATTTATTGGGCTGAGTGATGAACAGCGATGATTTATTGGGCTGAGTGATGAACAGCGATGATTGATTGGGTTGAGTGATGAACAGCGATGATTTATTGGGCTCAGTGATGAACAGCGATTATTTATTGGGCTCAGTGATGAACAGCGATTATTTATTGGGCTCAGTGATGAACAGCGATGATTTATTGGGTTGAGTGATGAACAGTGATGGATTATTGGGTTGAGCGATGAACAGCGATGATTTATTGGGCTCAGTGATGAACAGCGATGATTTATTGGGCTGAGTGATGAACAGCGATGATTTATTGGGCTGAGTGATGAACAGCGAAGATTTATTGGGCTGAGTGATGAACAGCGAAGATTTATTGGGCTGAGTGATGAACAGCGATGATTTATTGGGCTCAGTGATGATTTATTGGGCTCAGTGATGAACAGCGATGATTTATTGGGTTGAGTGATGAACAGCGATGATCTATTGGGTTGAGTGATGAACAGGGATGATTTATTGGGTTGAGTGATGAACAGGGATGATTTATTGGGCTCAGTGAGGAACAGGGATGATTTATTGGGTTGAGTGATGAACAGCGATGATTTATTGGGCTGAGTGATGAACAGTGATGATTGATTGGGCTCAGTGATGAACAGCGATGATTTAATGGGCTGAGTGATGAACAGCGATGATTGATTGGGCTCAGTGAGGAACAGTGATGATTTATTGGGTTGAGTGATGAACAGGGATGATTTATTGGGTTGAGTGATGAACAGCGATGACTTATTGGGCTCATGGATGAACAGCGATGATTTATTGGGCTGAGTGATGAACAGCGATGATTGATTGGGTTGAGTGATGAACAGCGATGATTTATTGGGTTGAGTGAGGAACAGCGATGATTTATTGGGCTCAGTGATGAACAGCGATGATTTATTGGGCTCAGTGATGAACAGCGATGATTTATTGGGCTGAGTGATGAACAGCGATGACTTTTTGGGCTCAGTGATGAACAGCGATGATTTATTGGGTTGAGTGATGAACAGCGATGATTTATTGGGCTCAGTGATGAACAGCGATGATTTATTGGGCTGAGTGATGAACAGCGATGATTGATTGGGCTCAGTGACGAACAGTGATGATTTATTGGGTTGAGTGATGAACAGGGATGATTTATTGGGTTGAGTGATGAACAGCGATGACTTATTGGGCTCAGTGATGAACAGCGATGATTTATTGGGTTGAGTGATGAACAGCGATGATTTATTGGGCTCAGTGAGGAACAGTGATGATTTCTTGGGTTGAGTGAGGAACAGGGATGATTTATTGGGTTGAGTGATGAACAGCGATGATTTATTGGGCTGAGTGATGAACAGTGATGATTGATTGGGCTCAGTGAGGAACAGTGATGATTTATTGGGTTGAGTGATGAGCAGGGATGATTTATTGGGCTCAGTGATGAACAGTGATGATTTATTGGGCTCAGTGATGGACAGCGATGATTTATTGGGTTGAGTGATGAACAGCGATGATTTATTGGGCTGAGTGATGAACAGCGAAGATTTATTGGGCTGAGTGATGAACAGCGATGATTTATTGGGCTCAGTGATGATTTATTGGGCTCAGTGATGAACAGCGATGATTTATTGGGTTGAGTGATGAACAGCGATGATCTATTGGGTTGAGTGATGAACAGCGATGATTTATTAGGCTCAGTGATGAACAGCGATGATTTATTGGGCTGAGTGATGAGCAGCGATGATTTATTGGGCTCAGTGATGAACAGTGATGATTTATTGGGTTGAGTGATGAACAGCGATGATTTATTGGGCTGAGTGATGAACAGCGATGATTTATTGGGCTGAGTGATGAACAGCGATGATTTATTGGGTTGAGTGATGAACAGTGATGATTTATTGGGTTGAGTGATGAACAGCGATGATTTATTGGGTTGAGTGATGAACAGCGATGATTTATTGGGCTGAGTGATGAACAGCGATGATTTATTGGGCTCAGTGATGAACAGCGATGATTTATTGGGCTCAGTGATGAACAGGGATGATTTATTGGGCTGAGTGATGAACAGTGATGATTTATTGGGTTGAGTGATGAACAGTGATGATTTATTGGGCTCAGTGATGAACAGCGATGATTTATTGGGTTGAGTGATGAACAGTGATGATTTATTGGGCTCAGTGATATACAGCGATGATTTATTGGGCTCAGTGATGAACAGCGATGATTGATTGGGCTCAGTGATGAACAGTGATGATTTATTGGGCTCAGTGATGAACAGCGATGATTTATTGGGTTGAGTGATGAACAGTGATGATTTATTGGGTTGAGTGATGAACAGTGATGATTTATTGGGCTCAGTGATGAACAGTGATGATTTATTGGGTTAAGTGATGAACAGCGATGATTTATTGGGCTCAGTGATGATTTATTGGGCTCAGTGATGAACAGCGATGATTTATTGGGTTGAGTGATGAACAGCGATGATTTATTGGGTTGAGTGATGAACAGCAATGATTTATTGGGTTGAGTGATGAACAGCGATGATTTATTGGGCTCAGTGAGGAACAGTGATGATTTATTGGGTTGAGTGATGAACAGTGATGATTTATTGGGCTCAGTGATGAACAGCGATGATTTCTTGGGCTGAGTGATGAACAGCGATGATTTATTGGGTTCAGTGATGAACAGTGCTGATTTATTGGGCTCAGTGATGAACAGCGATGATTTATTGGGCTCAGTGATGAACAGTGATGATTTATTGGGCTCAGTGATGAACAGCGATGATTTATTGGGCTGAGTGATGAACAGCGATGATTTATTGGGCTCAGTGATGAACAGTGATGATTTATTCGGTTGAGTGATGAACTGATTTATTGGGCTCAGTGATGAACAGCGATGATTTATTGGGCTGAGTGATGAACAGCGATGATCTATTGGGTTGAGTGATGAACAGTGATGATTTATTGGGCTCAGTGATGAACAGTGATGATTTATTGGGTTGAGTGATGAACAGCGATGATTTATTGGGTTGAGTGATGAACAGCGATGATTTATTGGGCTGAGTGATGAACAGCGATGATTTATTGGGCTGAGTGATGAACAGCGATGATTTATTGGGCTCAGTGATGAACAGCGATGATTTATTGGGCTCAGTGATGAACACTGATGATTTATTGGGCTCAGTGATGAACAGCGATGATTTATTGGGCTCAGTGATGATTTATTGGGCTCAGTGATGAACAGCGATGATTTATTGGGTTGAGTGATGAACAGCGATGATCTATTGGGTTGAGTGATGAACAGTGATGATTTATTGGGCTCAGTGATGAACAGCGATGATTTCTTGGGCTGAGTGATGAACAGCGATGATCTATTGGGTTGAGTGATGAACAGTGATGATTTATTGGGCTCAGTGATGAACAGCGATGATTTATTGGGCTGAGTGATGAGCAGCGATGATTTATTCGGCTCAGTGATGAACAGTGATGATTTATTGGGCTCAGTGATGAACAGCGATGATTTATTGGGTTGAGTGATGAACAGCGATGATTTATTGGGCTGAGTGATGAACAGCGATGATGTATTGGGCTCAGTGATGATTTATTGGGCTCAGTGATGAACAGCGATGATTTATTGGGTTGAGTGATGAACAGCGATGATCTATTGGGTTGAGTGATGAACAGTGATGATTTATTGGGCTCAGTGATGAACAGCGATGATTTATTGGGCTGAGTCATGAGCAGTGATGATTTATTGGGCTCAGTGATGAACAGTGATGATTTATTGGGCTCAGTGATGAACAGCGATGATTTATTGGGTTGAGTGATGAACAGCGATGATTTATTGGGCTCAGTGATGAACAGCGATGATTTATTGGGCTCAGTGATGAACAGCGATGATTTATTGGGCTCAGTGATGAACAGCGATGATTTATTGGGTTGAGTGATGAACAGCGATGATTTATTGGGTTGAGTGATGAACAGGGATGATTTATTGGGTTGAGTGATGAACAGCGATGATTTATTGGGCTGAGTGATGAACAGCGATGATTTATTGGGTTGAGTGATGAACAGCGATGATTTATTGGGTTGAGTGATGAACAGCGATGATTTATTGGGCTCAGTGATGAACAGCGATGATTTATTGGGTTGAGTGATGAACAGCGATGATTGATTGGGTTGAGTGATGAACAGGGATGATTGATTGGGCTCAGTGAGGAACAGTGATGATTTATTGGGTTGAGTGATGAACAGGGATGATTTATTGGGTTGAGTGATGAACAGCGATGATTTCTTGGGCTCAGTGAGGAACAGTGATGATTTATTGGGTTGAGTGATGAACAGCGATGATTTATTGGGCTGAGTGATGAACAGTGATGATTGATTGGGCTCAGTGATGAACAGCGATGATTTATTGGGTTGAGTGATGAACAGTGATGATTTATTGGGCTCAGGGTTTAACAGTGATGATTTATTGGGCTCAGTGATGATTTAAAGGGTTGAGTGATGAACAGCGATGATTTATTGGGTTGAGTGATGAACAGCGATGACTTATTGGGCTCAGTGATGAACAGCGATGATTTATTGAGCTCAGTGATTAACAGCGATGATTTATTGGGCTCAGTGAGGAACAGTGATGATTTATTGGGCTCAGTGATGAACAGCGATGATTTATTGGGCTGAGTGATGAACAGCGATGATTTATTGGGCTGAGTGATGAACAGCGATGATTGATTGGGTTGAGTGATGAACAGCGATGATTTATTGGGCTCAGTGATGAACAGCGATTATTTATTGGGCTCAGTGATGAACAGCGATTATTTATTCGGCTCAGTGATGAACAGCGATGATTTATTGGGTTGAGTGATGAACAGCGATGAATTATTGGGTTGAGCGATGAACAGCGATAATTTATTGGGCTCAGTGATGAACAGCGATGATTTATTGGGCTGAGTGATGAACAGCGATGATTGACTGGGCTCAGTGACGAACAGTGATGATTTATTGGGTTGAGTGATGAACAGGGATGATTTATTGGGCTCAGTGAGGAACAGGGATGATTTATTGGGTTGAGTGATGAACAGCGATGATTTATTGGGCTGAGTGATGAACAGTGATGATTGATTGGGCTCAGTGATGAACAGCGATGATTTAATGGGCTGAGTGATGAACAGCGATGATTGATTGGGCTCAGTGAGGAACAGTGATGATTTATTGGGTTGAGTGATGAACAGGGATGATTTATTGGGTTGAGTGATGAACAGCGATGACTTATTGGGCTCATGGATGAACAGCGATGATTTATTGGGCTGAGTGATGAACAGCGATGATTGATTGGGTTGAGTGATGAACAGCGATGATTTATTGGGTTGAGTGAGGAACAGCGATGATTTATTGGGCTCAGTGATGAACAGCGATGATTTATTGGGCTCAGTGATGAACAGCGATGATTTATTGGGCTGAGTGATGAACAGCGATGACTTTTTGGGCTCAGTGATGAACAGCGATGATTTATTGGGCTCAGTGATCAACTGCGATGATTTATTGGGTTGAGTGATGAACAGCGATGATTTATTGGGCTGAGTGACGAACAGCGATGATTGATTGGGCTCAGTGACGAACAGTGATGATTTATTGGGTTGAGTGATGAACAGGGATGATTTATTGGGTTGAGTGATGAACAGCGATGACTTTTTGGGCTCAGTGATGAACAGCAATGATTTATTGGGTTGAGTGATGAACAGCGATGATTTATTGGGCTCAGTGAGGAACAGTGATGATTTCTTGGGTTGAGTGAGGAACAGGGATGATTTATTGGGTTGAGTGATGAACAGCGATGATTTATTGGGCTGAGTGATGAACAGTGATGATTGATTGGGCTCAGTGAGGAACAGTGATGATTTATTGGGTTGAGTGATGAGCAGGGATGATTTATTGGGCTCAGTGATGAACAGTGATGATTTATTGGGCTCAGTGATGGACAGCGATGATTTATTGGGTTGAGTGATGAACAGCGATGATTTATTGGGCTGAGTGATGAACAGCGAAGATTTATTGGGCTGAGTGATGAACAGCGATGATTTATTGGGCTCAGTGATGATTTATTGGGCTCAGTGATGAACAGCGATGATTTATTGGGTTGAGTGATGAACAGCGATGATCTATTGGGTTGAGTGATGAACAGCGATGATTTATTAGGCTCAGTGATGAACAGTGATGATTTATTGGGCTGAGTGATGAGCAGCGATGATTTATTGGGCTCAGTGATGGACAGGGATGATTTATTGGGCTGAGTGATGAACAGTGATGATTTATTGGGTTGAGTGATGAACAGTGATGATTTATTGGGCTCAGTGATGAACAGCGATGATTTATTGGGTTGAGTGATGAACAGTGATGATTTATTGGGCTCAGTGATATACAGCGATGATTTATTGGGCTCAGTGATGAACAGCGATGATTGATTGGGCTCAGTGATGAACAGTGATGATTTATTGGGCTCAGTGATGAACAGCGATGATTTATTGGGTTGAGTGATGAACAGTGATGATTTATTGGGCTCAGTGATGAACAGTGATGATTTATTGGGTTAAGTGATGAACAGCGATGATTTATTGGGCTCAGTGATGATTTATTGGGCTCAGTGATGAACAGCGATGATTTATTGGGTTGAGTGATGAACAGCAATGATTTATTGGGTTGAGTGATGAACAGCAATGATTTATTGGGCTCAGTGAGGAACAGTGATGATTTATTGGGTTGAGTGATGAACAGTGATGATTTATTGGGCTCAGTGATGAACAGCGATGATTTCTTGGGCTGAGTGATGAACAGCGATGATTTATTGGGTTCAGTGAAGAACAGTGCTGATTTATTGGGCTCAGTGATGAACAGCGATGATTTATTGGGCTCAGTGATGAACAGCGATTATTTATTGGGCTCAGTGATGAACAGCGATTATTTATTCGGCTCAGTGATGAACAGCGATGATTTATTGGGTTGAGTGATGAACAGTGATGGATTATTGGGTTGAGCGATGAACAGCGATGATTTATTGGGCTCAGTGATGAACAGCGATGATTTATTGGGCTGAGTGATGAACAGCGATGATTGACTGGGCTCAGTGATGAACAGCGATGATTTATTGGGCTGAGTGATGAACAGCGATGATTTATTGGGCTCAGTGATGATTTATTGGGCTCAGTGATGAACAGCGATGATTTATTGGGTTGAGTGATGAACAGCGATGATCCATTGGGTTGAGTGATGAACAGCGATGATTTATTGGGTTGAGTGATGAACAGGGATGATTTATTGGGTTGAGTGATGAACAGGGATGATTTATTGGGCTCAGTGAGGAACAGGGATGATTTATTGGGTTGAGTGATGAACAGCGATGATTTATTGGGCTGAGTGATGAACAGTGATGATTGATTGGGCTCAGTGATGAACAGCGATGATTTAATGGGCTGAGTGATGAACAGCGATGATTGATTGGGCTCAGTGAGGAACAGTGATGATTTATTGGGTTGAGTGATGAACAGGGATGATTTATTGGGTTGAGTGATGAACAGCGATGACTTATTGGGCTCATGGATGAACAGCGATGATTTATTGGGCTGAGTGATGAACAGCGATGATTGATTGGGTTGAGTGATGAACAGCGATGATTTATTGGGTTGAGTGAGGAACAGCGATGATTTATTGGGCTCAGTGATGAACAGCGATGATTTATTGGGCTCAGTGATGAACAGCGATGATTTATTGGGCTGAGTGATGAACAGCGATGACTTTTTGGGCTCAGTGATGAACAGCGATGATTTATTGGGCTCAGTGATGAACAGCGATGATTTATTGGGTTGAGTGATGAACAGCGATGATTTATTGGGCTCAGTGATGAACAGCGATGATTTATTGGGCTGAGTGATGAACAGCGATGATTGATTGGGCTCAGTGACGAACAGTGATGATTTATTGGGTTGAGTGATGAACAGGGATGATTTATTGGGTTGAGTGATGAACAGCGATGACTTATTGGGCTCAGTGATGAACAGCGATGATTTATTGGGTTGAGTGATGAACAGCGATGATTTATTGGGCTCAGTGAGGAACAGTGATGATTTCTTGGGTTGAGTGAGGAACAGGGATGATTTATTGGGTTGAGTGATGAACAGCGATGATTTATTGGGCTGAGTGATGAACAGTGATGATTGATTGGGCTCAGTGAGGAACAGTGATGATTTATTGGGTTGAGTGATGAGCAGGGATGATTTAATGGGCTCAGTGATGAACAGTGATGATTTATTGGGCTCAGTGATGGACAGCGATGATTTATTGGGTTGAGTGATGAACAGCGATGATTTATTGGGCTGAGTGATGAACAGCGAAGATTTATTGGGCTGAGTGATGAACAGCGATGATTTATTGGGCTCAGTGATGATTTATTGGGCTCAGTGATGAACAGCGATGATTTATTGGGTTGAGTGATGAACAGCGATGATCTATTGGGTTGAGTGATGAACAGCGATGATTTATTAGGCTCAGTGATGAACAGCGATGATTTATTGGGCTGAGTGATGAGCAGCGATGATTTATTGGGCTCAGTGATGAACAGTGATGATTTATTGGGTTGAGTGATGAACAGCGATGATTTATTGGGCTGAGTGATGAACAGCGATGATTTATTGGGCTGAGTGATGAACAGCGATGATTTATTGGGTTGAGTGATGAACAGTGATGATTTATTGGGTTGAGTGATGAACAGCGATGATTTATTGGGTTGAGTGATGAACAGCGATGATTTATTGGGCTGAGTGATGAACAGCGATGATTTATTGGGCTCAGTGATGAACAGCGATGATTTATTGGGCTCAGTGATGAACAGGGATGATTTATTGGGCTGAGTGATGAACAGTGATGATTTATTGGGTTGAGTGATGAACAGTGATGATTTATTGGGCTCAGTGATGAACAGCGATGATTTATTGGGTTGAGTGATGAACAGTGATGATTTATTGGGCTCAGTGATATACAGCGATGATTTATTGGGCTCAGTGATGAACAGCGATGATTGATTGGGCTCAGTGATGAACAGTGATGATTTATTGGGCTCAGTGATGAACAGCGATGATTTATTGGGTTGAGTGATGAACAGTGATGATTTATTGGGTTGAGTGATGAACAGTGATGATTTATTGGGCTCAGTGATGAACAGTGATGATTTATTGGGTTAAGTGATGAACAGCGATGATTTATTGGGCTCAGTGATGATTTATTGGGCTCAGTGATGAACAGCGATGATTTATTGGGTTGAGTGATGAACAGCAATGATTTATTGGGTTGAGTGATGAACAGCGATGATTTATTGGGCTCAGTGAGGAACAGTGATGATTTATTGGGTTGAGTGATGAACAGTGATGATTTATTGGGCTCAGTGATGAACAGCGATGATTTCTTGGGCTGAGTGATGAACAGCGATGATTTATTGGGTTCAGTGATGAACAGTGCTGATTTATTGGGCTCAGTGATGAACAGCGATGATTTATTGGGCTCAGTGATGAACAGTGATGATTTATTGGGCTCAGTGATGAACAGCGATGATTTATTGGGTTGAGTGATGAACTGTGATGATTTATTGGGTTGAGTGATGAACAGTGATGATCTATTGGGTTGAGTGATGAACAGTGATGATTTATTGGGCTGAGTGATGAACAGCGATGATTTATTGGGTTGAGTGATGAACAGCGATGATTTATTGGGCTGAGTGATGAACAGCGATGATTTATTGGGTTGAGTGATGAACAGTGATGATTTATTGGGCTCAGTGATGAACAGTGATGATTTATTGGGTTGAGTGATGAACAGTGATGATTTATTGGGTTGAGTGATGAACAGTGATGATCTATTGGGTTGAGTGATGAACAGTGATGATTTATTGGGCTGAGTGATGAACAGCGATGATTTATTGGGTTGAGTGATGAACAGCGATGATTTATTGGGCTGAGTGATGAGCAGCGATGATTTATTGGGCTCAGTGATGAACAGTGATGATTTATTGGGTTGAGTGATGAACAGCGATGATTTATTGGGCTGAGTGATGAACAGCGATGATTTATTGGGCTGAGTGATGAACAGCGATGATTTATTGGGTTGAGTGATGAACAGTGATGATTTATTGGGTTGAGTGATGAACAGCGATGATTTATTGGGTTGAGTGATGAACAGCGATGATTTATTGGGCTGAGTGATGAACAGCGATGATTTATTGGGCTCAGTGATGAACAGCGATGATTTATTGGGCTCAGTGATGAACAGGGATGATTTATTGGGCTGAGTGATGAACAGTGATGATTTATTGGGTTGAGTGATGAACAGTGATGATTTATTGGGCTCAGTGATGAACAGCGATGATTTATTGGGTTGAGTGATGAACAGTGATGATTTATTGGGCTCAGTGATATACAGCGATGATTTATTGGGCTCAGTGATGAACAGCGATGATTGATTGGGCTCAGTGATGAACAGTGATGATTTATTGGGCTCAGTGATGAACAGCGATGATTTATTGGGTTGAGTGATGAACAGTGATGATTTATTGGGTTGAGTGATGAACAGTGATGATTTATTGGGCTCAGTGATGAACAGTGATGATTTATTGGGTTAAGTGATGAACAGCGATGATTTATTGGGCTCAGTGATGATTTATTGGGCTCAGTGATGAACAGCGATGATTTATTGGGTTGAGTGATGAACAGCAATGATTTATTGGGTTGAGTGATGAACAGCGATGATTTATTGGGCTCAGTGAGGAACAGTGATGATTTATTGGGTTGAGTGATGAACAGTGATGATTTATTGGGCTCAGTGATGAACAGCGATGATTTCTTGGGCTGAGTGATGAACAGCGATGATTTATTGGGTTCAGTGATGAACAGTGCTGATTTATTGGGCTCAGTGATGAACAGCGATGATTTATTGGGCTCAGTGATGAACAGTGATGATTTATTGGGCTCAGTGATGAACAGCGATGATTTATTGGGTTGAGTGATGAACAGTGATGATTTATTGGGTTGAGTGATGAACAGTGATGATCTATTGGGTTGAGTGATGAACAGTGATGATTTATTGGGCTGAGTGATGAACAGCGATGATTTATTGGGTTGAGTGATGAACAGCGATGATTTATTGGGCTGAGTGATGAACAGCGATGATTTATTGGGCTCAGTGATGAACAGTGATGATTTATTCGGTTGAGTGATGAACTGATTTATTGGGCTCAGTGATGAACAGCGATGATTTATTGGGCTGAGTGATGAACAGCGATGATCTATTGGGTTGAGTGATGAACAGTGATGATTTATTGGGCTCAGTGATGAACAGTGATGATTTATTGGGTTGAGTGATGAACAGCGATGATTTATTGGGTTGAGTGATGAACAGCGATGATTTATTGGGCTCAGTGATGAACAGGGATGATTTATTGGGCTGAGTGATGAACAGTGATGATTTATTGGGTTGAGTGATGAACAGTGATGATTTATTGGGCTCAGTGATGAACAGCGATGATTTATTGGGTTGAGTGATGAACAGTGATGATTTATTGGGCTCAGTGATATACAGCGATGATTTATTGGGCTCAGTGATGAACAGCGATGATTGATTGGGCTCAGTGATGAACAGTGATGATTTATTGGGCTCAGTGATGAACAGCGATGATTTATTGGGTTGAGTGATGAACAGTGATGATTTATTGGGTTGAGTGATGAACAGTGATGATTTATTGGGCTCAGTGATGAACAGTGATGATTTATTGGGTTAAGTGATGAACAGCGATGATTTATTGGGCTCAGTGATGATTTATTGGGCTCAGTGATGAACAGCGATGATTTCTTGGGCTGAGTGATGAACAGCGATGATTTATTGGGTTCAGTGATGAACAGTGCTGATTTATTGGGCTCAGTGATGAACAGCGATGATTTATTGGGCTCAGTGATGAACAGTGATGATTTATTGGGCTCAGTGATGAACAGCGATGATTTATTGGGTTGAGTGATGAACTGTGATGATTTATTGGGTTGAGTGATGAACAGTGATGATCTATTGGGTTGAGTGATGAACAGTGATGATTTATTGGGCTGAGTGATGAACAGCGATGATTTATTGGGTTGAGTGATGAACAGCGATGATTTATTGGGCTGAGTGATGAACAGCGATGATTTATTGGGTTGAGTGATGAACAGTGATGATTTATTGGGCTCAGTGATGAACAGTGATGATTTATTGGGTTGAGTGATGAACAGTGATGATTTATTGGGTTGAGTGATGAACAGTGATGATCTATTGGGTTGAGTGATGAACAGTGATGATTTATTGGGCTGAGTGATGAACAGCGATGATTTATTGGGTTGAGTGATGAACAGCGATGATTTATTGGGCTGAGTGATGAGCAGCGATGATTTATTGGGCTCAGTGATGAACAGTGATGATTTATTGGGTTGAGTGATGAACAGCGATGATTTATTGGGCTGAGTGATGAACAGCGATGATTTATTGGGCTGAGTGATGAACAGCGATGATTTATTGGGTTGAGTGATGAACAGTGATGATTTATTGGGTTGAGTGATGAACAGCGATGATTTATTGGGTTGAGTGATGAACAGCGATGATTTATTGGGCTGAGTGATGAACAGCGATGATTTATTGGGCTCAGTGATGAACAGCGATGATTTATTGGGCTCAGTGATGAACAGGGATGATTTATTGGGCTGAGTGATGAACAGTGATGATTTATTGGGTTGAGTGATGAACAGTGATGATTTATTGGGCTCAGTGATGAACAGCGATGATTTATTGGGTTGAGTGATGAACAGTGATGATTTATTGGGCTCAGTGATATACAGCGATGATTTATTGGGCTCAGTGATGAACAGCGATGATTGATTGGGCTCAGTGATGAACAGTGATGATTTATTGGGCTCAGTGATGAACAGCGATGATTTATTGGGCTGAGTGATGAACAGTGATGATTTATTGGGTTGAGTGATGAACAGTGATGATTTATTGGGCTCAGTGATGAACAGCGATGATTTATTGGGTTGAGTGATGAACAGTGATGATTTATTGGGCTCAGTGATATACAGCGATGATTTATTGGGCTCAGTGATGAACAGCGATGATTGATTGGGCTCAGTGATGAACAGTGATGATTTATTGGGCTCAGTGATGAACAGCGATGATTTATTGGGTTGAGTGATGAACAGTGATGATTTATTGGGTTGAGTGATGAACAGTGATGATTTATTGGGCTCAGTGATGAACAGTGATGATTTATTGGGTTAAGTGATGAACAGCGATGATTTATTGGGCTCAGTGATGATTTATTGGGCTCAGTGATGAACAGCGATGATTTATTGGGTTGAGTGATGAACAGCAATGATTTATTGGGTTGAGTGATGAACAGCGATGATTTATTGGGCTCAGTGAGGAACAGTGATGATTTATTGGGTTGAGTGATGAACAGTGATGATTTATTGGGCTCAGTGATGAACAGCGATGATTTCTTGGGCTGAGTGATGAACAGCGATGATTTATTGGGTTCAGTGATGAACAGTGCTGATTTATTGGGCTCAGTGATGAACAGCGATGATTTATTGGGCTCAGTGATGAACAGTGATGATTTATTGGGCTCAGTGATGAACAGCGATGATTTATTGGGTTGAGTGATGAACAGTGATGATTTATTGGGTTGAGTGATGAACAGTGATGATCTATTGGGTTGAGTGATGAACAGTGATGATTTATTGGGCTGAGTGATGAACAGCGATGATTTATTGGGTTGAGTGATGAACAGCGATGATTTATTGGGCTGAGTGATGAACAGCGATGATTTATTGGGCTCAGTGATGAACAGTGATGATTTATTCGGTTGAGTGATGAACTGATTTATTGGGCTCAGTGATGAACAGCGATGATTTATTGGGCTGAGTGATGAACAGCGATGATTTATTGGGCTCAGTGATGAACAGTGATGATTTATTCGGTTGAGTGATGAACTGATTTATTGGGCTCAGTGATGAACAGCGATGATTTATTGGGCTCAGTGATGAACAGCGATGATTTATTGGGCTCAGTGATGAACACTGATGATTTATTGGGCTCAGTGATGAACAGCGATGATTTATTGGGCTCAGTGATGAACAGTGATGATTTATTGGGTTAAGTGATGAACAGCGATGATTTATTGGGCTCAGTGATGATTTATTGGGCTCAGTGATGAACAGCGATGATTTATTGGGTTGAGTGATGAACAGCGATGATCTATTGGGTTGAGTGATGAACAGTGATGATCTATTGGGCTCAGTGATGAACAGCGATGATTTATTGGGCTGAGTGATGAACAGCGATGATCTATTGGGTTGAGTGATGAACAGTGATGATTTATTGGGCTCAGTGATGAACAGCGATGATTTATTGGGCTGAGTGATGAGCAGCGATGATTTATTCGGCTCAGTGATGAACAGTGATGATTTATTGGGCTCAGTGATGAACAGCGATGATTTATTGGGTTGAGTGATGAACAGCGATGATTTATTGGGCTGAGTGATGAACAGCGATGATTTATTGGGCTCAGTGATGATTTATTGGGCTCAGTGATGAACAGCGATGATTTATTGGGTTGAGTGATGAACAGCGATGATCTATTGGGTTGAGTGATGAACAGTGATGATTTATTGGGCTCAGTGATGAACAGCGATGATTTATTGGGCTGAGTCATGAGCAGTGATGATTTATTGGGCTCAGTGATGAACAGTGATGATTTATTGGGCTCAGTGATGAACAGCGATGATTTATTGGGTTGAGTGATGAACAGCGATGATTTATTGGGCTCAGTGATGAACAGCGATGATTTATTGGGCTCAGTGATGAACAGCGATGATTTATTGGGCTCAGTGATGAACAGCGATGATTTATTGGGTTGAGTGATGAACAGCGATGATTTATTGGGTTGAGTGATGAACAGGGATGATTTATTGGGTTGAGTGATGAACAGCGATGATTTATTGGGCTGAGTGATGAACAGCGATGATTTATTGGGTTGAGTGATGAACAGCGATGATTTATTGGGTTGAGTGATGAACAGCGATGATTTATTGGGTTGAGTGATGAACAGCGATGATTTATTGGGCTCAGTGATGAACAGCGATGATTTATTGGGTTGAGTGATGAACAGCGATGATTGATTGGGTTGAGTGATGAACAGGGATGATTGATTGGGCTCAGTGAGGAACAGTGATGATTTATTGGGTTGAGTGATGAACAGGGATGATTTATTGGGTTGAGTGATGAACAGCGATGATTTATTGGGCTCAGTGAGGAACAGTGATGATTTATTGGGTTGAGTGATGAACAGCGATGATTTATTGGGCTGAGTGATGAACAGTGATGATTGATTGGGCTCAGTGATGAACAGCGATGATTTATTGGGTTGAGTGATGAACAGTGATGATTTATTGGGCTCAGGGTTTAACAGTGATGATTTATTGGGCTCAGTGATGATTTAAAGGGTTGAGTGATGAACAGCGATGATTTATTGGGTTGAGTGATGAACAGCGATGACTTATTGGGCTCAGTGATGAACAGCGATGATTTATTGAGCTCAGTGATTAACAGCGATGATTTATTGGGCTCAGTGAGGAACAGTGATGATTTATTGGGTTGAGTGATGAACAGGGATGATTTATTGGGTTGAGTGATGAACAGCGATGATTTATTGGGCTCAGTGATGAACAGTGATGATTTATTGGGCTGAGTGATGAACAGCGATGATTGATTGGGTTGAGTGATGAACAGCGATGATTGATTGGGTTGAGTGAGGAACAGCGATGATTTATTGGGCTCAGTGATGAACAGCGATGATTTATTGGGCTCAGTGATGAACAGCGATGATTTATTGGGCTCAGTGATGAACAGTGATGATTTATTGGGTTGAGTGATGAACAGGGATGATTGATTGGGTTGAGGGATGAAGAGCGATGATTTATTGGGCTCAGTGATGAACAGCGATGATTTATTGGGCTGAGTGATGAACAGCGATGATTGATTGGGTTGAGTGATGAACAGCGATGATTTATTGGGTTGAGTGAGGAACAGCGATGATTTATTGGGCTCAGTGAGGAACAGTGATGATTTATTGGGTTGAGTGATGAACAGGGATGATTTATTGGGTTGAGTGATGAACAGCGATGATTTATTGGGCTCAGTGATGAACAGTGATGATTTATTGGGCTGAGTGATGAACAGCGATGATTGATTGGGTTGAGTGATGAACAGCGATGATTTATTGGGTTGAGTGAGGAACAGCGATGATTTATTGGGCTCAGTGATGAACAGCGATGATTTATTGGGCTCAGTGATGAACAGCGATGATTTATTGGACTCAGTGATGAACAGTGATGATTTATTGGGTTGAGGGATGAACAGTGATGATTTACTGGGCTCAGTGATGAACAGGGATGATTTATTGGGCTCAGTGATGAACAGTGATGATTTATTGGGTTGTGTGATGAACAGTGATGATTGATTGGGCTCAATGATGAACAGCGATGATTTATTGGGCTCAGTGATGAACAGTGATGATTTATTGGGCTCAGTGATGAACAGCGATGATTTATTGGGCTGAGTGATGAACAGCGATGATTTATTGGGTTGACTGATGAACAGTGATGATTTATAGGGCTCAGTGATGAACAGGGATGATTTATTGGGCTCAGTGATGAACAGTGATGATTTATTGGGCTCAGTGATGAACAGCGATGATTTATTGGGATCTGTGATGAACAGAGATGATTTATTCGGCTCAGTGATGAACAGCGATGATTTATTGGGCTGAGTGATGAACAGTGATGATTTATTGGGTTGAGTGATGAACAGTGATGATTTATTGGGCTCAGTGATGAACAGGGATGATTTATTGGGCTCAGTGATGAACAGCGATGATTTATTGGGCTCAGTGATGAACAGCGATGCTTTATTGGGTTGAGTGATGAACAGCGATGATTTATTGGGCTCAGTGACGATTTAATGGGTTGAGTGATGAACAGCGATGATTTATTGGGCTCAGTGATGAACAGTGATGAATTATTGGGCTGAGTGATGAACAGGGATGATTTATTGGGCTCAGTGATGAACAGCGATGAATTATTGGGTTGAGTGATGAACAGCGATGATTTATTGGGCTCAGTGATGAACAGCGATGATTTATTGGGCTGAGTGATGAACAGCGATGATTGATTGGGCTCAGTGACGAACAGTGATGATTTATTGGGTTGAGTGATGAACAGGGATGATTTATTGGGTTGAGTGATGAACAGCGATGACTTATTGGGCTCAGTGATGAACAGCGATGATTTATTGGGTTGAGTGATGAACAGCGATGATTTATTGGGCTCAGTGAGGAACAGTGATGATTTATTGGGTTGAGTGAGGAACAGGGATGATTTATTGGGTTGAGTGATGAACAGCGATGATTTATTGGGCTGAGTGATGAACAGTGATGATTGATTGGGCTCAGTGATGAACAGCGATGATTTATTGGGTTGAGTGATGAACAGTGATGATTTATTGGGCTCAGGGTTTAACAGTGATGATTTATTGGGCTCAGTGATGATTTAAAGGGTTGAGTGATGAACAGCGATGATTTATTGGGTTGAGGGATGAAGAGCGATGATTTATTGGGCTCAGTGATGAACAGCGATGATTTATTGGGCTGAGTGATGAACAGCGATGATTGATTGGGTTGAGTGATGAACAGCGATGATTTATTGGGTTGAGTGAGGAACAGCGATGATTTATTGGGCTCAGTGAGGAACAGTGATGATTTATTGGGTTGAGTGATGAACAGGGATGATTTATTGGGTTGAGTGATGAACAGCGATGATTTATTGGGCTCAGTGATGAACAGTGATGATTTATTGGGCTGAGTGATGAACAGCGATGATTGATTGGGTTGAGTGATGAACAGCGATGATTTATTGGGTTGAGTGAGGAACAGCGATGATTTATTGGGCTCAGTGATGAACAGCGATGATTTATTGGGCTCAGTGATGAACAGTGATGATTTATTGGGTTGAGTGATGAACAGGGATGATTTATTGGGTTGAGGGATGAAGAGCGATGATTTATTGGGCTCAGTGATGAACAGCGATGATTTATTGGGCTGAGTGATGAACAGCGATGATTTATTGGGCTGAGTGATGAACAGCGATGATTGATTGGGTTGAGTGATGAACAGCGATGATTTATTGGGCTCAGTGATGAACAGCGATTATTTATTGGGCTCAGTGATGAACAGCGATTATTTATTGGGCTCAGTGATGAACAGCGATGATTTATTGGGTTGAGTGATGAACAGTGATGGATTATTGGGTTGAGCGATGAACAGCGATGATTTATTGGGCTCAGTGATGAACAGCGATGATTTATTGGGCTGAGTGATGAACAGCGATGATTGACTGGGCTCAGTGATGAACAGCGATGATTTATTGGGCTGAGTGATGAACAGCGAAGATTTATTGGGCTGAGTGATGAACAGCGATGATTTATTGGGCTCAGTGATGATTTATTGGGCTCAGTGATGAACAGCGATGATTTATTGGGTTGAGTGATGAACAGCGATGATCTATTGGGTTGAGTGATGAACAGCGATGATTTATTGGGTTGAGTGATGAACAGGGATGATTTATTGGGTTGAGTGATGAACAGGGATGATTTATTGGGCTCAGTGAGGAACAGGGATGATTTATTGGGTTGAGTGATGAACAGCGATGATTTATTGGGCTGAGTGATGAACAGTGATGATTGATTGGGCTCAGTGATGAACAGCGATGATTTAATGGGCTGAGTGATGAACAGCGATGATTGATTGGGCTCAGTGAGGAACAGTGATGATTTATTGGGTTGAGTGATGAACAGGGATGATTTATTGGGTTGAGTGATGAACAGCGATGACTTATTGGGCTCATGGATGAACAGCGATGATTTATTGGGCTGAGTGATGAACAGCGATGATTGATTGGGTTGAGTGATGAACAGCGATGATTTATTGGGTTGAGTGAGGAACAGCGATGATTTATTGGGCTCAGTGATGAACAGCGATGATTTATTGGGCTCAGTGATGAACAGCGATGATTTATTGGGCTGAGTGATGAACAGCGATGACTTTTTGGGCTCAGTGATGAACAGCGATGATTTATTGGGTTGAGTGATGAACAGCGATGATTTATTGGGTTGAGTGATGAACAGCGATGATTTATTGGGCTCAGTGATGAACAGCGATGATTTATTGGGCTGAGTGATGAACAGCGATGATTGATTGGGCTCAGTGACGAACAGTGATGATTTATTGGGTTGAGTGATGAACAGGGATGATTTATTGGGTTGAGTGATGAACAGCGATGACTTATTGGGCTCAGTGATGAACAGCGATGATTTATTGGGTTGAGTGATGAACAGCGATGATTTATTGGGCTCAGTGAGGAACAGTGATGATTTCTTGGGTTGAGTGAGGAACAGGGATGATTTATTGGGTTGAGTGATGAACAGCGATGATTTATTGGGCTGAGTGATGAACAGTGATGATTGATTGGGCTCAGTGAGGAACAGTGATGATTTATTGGGTTGAGTGATGAGCAGGGATGATTTATTGGGCTCAGTGATGAACAGTGATGATTTATTGGGCTCAGTGATGGACAGCGATGATGTATTGGGTTGAGTGATGAACAGCGATGATTTATTGGGCTGAGTGATGAACAGCGAAGATTTATTGGGCTGAGTGATGAACAGCGATGATTTATTGGGCTCAGTGATGATTTATTGGGCTCAGTGATGAACAGCGATGATTTATTGGGTTGAGTGATGAACAGCGATGATCTATTGGGTTGAGTGATGAACAGCGATGATTTATTAGGCTCAGTGATGAACAGCGATGATTTATTGGGCTGAGTGATGAGCAGCGATGATTTATTGGGCTCAGTGATGAACAGTGATGATTTATTGGGTTGAGTGATGAACAGCGATGATTTATTGGGCTGAGTGATGAACAGCGATGATTTATTGGGCTGAGTGATGAACAGCGATGATTTATTGGGTTGAGTGATGAACAGTGATGATTTATTGGGTTGAGTGATGAACAGCGATGATTTATTGGGTTGAGTGATGAACAGCGATGATTTATTGGGCTGAGTGATGAACAGCGATGATTTATTGGGCTCAGTGATGAACAGCGATGATTTATTGGGCTCAGTGATGAACAGGGATGATTTATTGGGCTGAGTGATGAACAGTGATGATTTATTGGGCTCAGTGATGAACAGCGATGATTTATTGGGTTGAGTGATGAACAGTGATGATTTATTGGGCTCAGTGATATACAGCGATGATTTATTGGGCTCAGTGATGAACAGCGATGATTGATTGGGCTCAGTGATGAACAGTGATGATTTATTGGGCTCAGTGATGAACAG
Organism: Chiloscyllium punctatum; assembly: GCF_047496795.1. Taxonomy (NCBI): domain Eukaryota; kingdom Metazoa; phylum Chordata; class Chondrichthyes; order Orectolobiformes; family Hemiscylliidae; genus Chiloscyllium; species Chiloscyllium punctatum. The sequence goes on from NC_092785.1 coordinate 44,615,658, forward strand.
CGATGATTTATTGGGTTGAGTGATGAACAGTGATGATTTATTGGGCTCAGTGATGAACAGTGATGATTTATTGGGTTAAGTGATGAACAGCGATGATTTATTGGGCTCAGTGATGATTTATTGGGCTCAGTGATGAACAGCGATGATTTATTGGGTTGAGTGATGAACAGCAATGATTTATTGGGTTGAGTGATGAACAGCGATGATTTATTGGGCTCAGTGAGGAACAGTGATGATTTATTGGGTTGAGTGATGAACAGTGATGATTTATTGGGCTCAGTGATGAACAGCGATGATTTCTTGGGCTGAGTGATGAACAGCGATGATTTATTGGGTTCAGTGATGAACAGTGCTGATTTATTGGGCTCAGTGATGAACAGCGATGATTTATTGGGCTCAGTGATGAACAGTGATGATTTATTGGGCTCAGTGATGAACAGCGATGATTTATTGGGCTGAGTGATGAACAGCGATGATTTATTGGGCTCAGTGATGAACAGTGATGATTTATTCGGTTGAGTGATGAACTGATTTATTGGGCTCAGTGATGAACAGCGATGATTTATTGGGCTGAGTGATGAACAGCGATGATCTATTGGGTTGAGTGATGAACAGTGATGATTTATTGGGCTCAGTGATGAACAGTGATGATTTATTGGGTTGAGTGATGAACAGCGATGATTTATTGGGTTGAGTGATGAACAGCGATGATTTATTGGGCTGAGTGATGAACAGCGATGATTTATTGGGCTGAGTGATGAACAGCGATGATTTATTGGGCTCAGTGATGAACAGCGATGATTTATTGGGCTCAGTGATGAACACTGATGATTTATTGGGCTCAGTGATGAACAGCGATGATTTATTGGGCTCAGTGATGAACAGTGATGATTTATTGGGTTAAGTGATGAACAGCGATGATTTATTGGGCTCAGTGATGATTTATTGGGCTCAGTGATGAACAGCGATGATTTATTGGGTTGAGTGATGAACAGCGATGATCTATTGGGTTGAGTGATGAACAGTGATGATTTATTGGGCTCAGTGATGAACAGCGATGATTTATTGGGCTGAGTGATGAACAGCGATGATCTATTGGGTTGAGTGATGAACAGTGATGATTTATTGGGCTCAGTGATGAACAGCGATGATTTATTGGGCTGAGTGATGAGCAGCGATGATTTATTCGGCTCAGTGATGAACAGTGATGATTTATTGGGCTCAGTGATGAACAGCGATGATTTATTGGGTTGAGTGATGAACAGCGATGATTTATTGGGCTGAGTGATGAACAGCGATGATTTATTGGGCTCAGTGATGATTTATTGGGCTCAGTGATGAACAGCGATGATTTATTGGGTTGAGTGATGAACAGCGATGATCTATTGGGTTGAGTGATGAACAGTGATGATTTATTGGGCTCAGTGATGAACAGCGATGATTTATTGGGCTGAGTCATGAGCAGTGATGATTTATTGGGCTCAGTGATGAACAGTGATGATTTATTGGGCTCAGTGATGAACAGCGATGATTTATTGGGTTGAGTGATGAACAGCGATGATTTATTGGGCTCAGTGATGAACAGCGATGATTTATTGGGCTCAGTGATGAACAGCGATGATTTATTGGGCTCAGTGATGAACAGCGATGATTTATTGGGTTGAGTGATGAACAGCGATGATTTATTGGGTTGAGTGATGAACAGGGATGATTTATTGGGTTGAGTGATGAACAGCGATGATTTATTGGGCTGAGTGATGAACAGCGATGATTTATTGGGTTGAGTGATGAACAGCGATGATTTATTGGGTTGAGTGATGAACAGCGATGATTTATTGGGCTCAGTGATGAACAGCGATGATTTATTGGGTTGAGTGATGAACAGCGATGATTGATTGGGTTGAGTGATGAACAGGGATAATTGATTGGGCTCAGTGAGGAACAGTGATGATTTATTGGGTTGAGTGATGAACAGGGATGATTTATTGGGTTGAGTGATGAACAGCGATGATTTATTGGGCTCAGTGAGGAACAGTGATGATTTATTGGGTTGAGTGATGAACAGCGATGATTTATTGGGCTGAGTGATGAACAGTGATGATTGATTGGGCTCAGTGATGAACAGCGATGATTTATTGGGTTGAGTGATGAACAGTGATGATTTATTGGGCTCAGGGTTTAACAGTGATGATTTATTGGGCTCAGTGATGATTTAAAGGGTTGAGTGATGAACAGCGATGATTTATTGGGTTGAGTGATGAACAGCGATGACTTATTGGGCTCAGTGATGAACAGCGATGATTTATTGAGCTCAGTGATTAACAGCGATGATTTATTGGGCTCAGTGAGGAACAGTGATGATTTATTGGGTTGAGTGATGAACAGGGATGATTTATTGGGTTGAGTGATGAACAGCGATGATTTATTGGGCTCAGTGATGAACAGCGATGATTTATTGGGCTGAGTGATGAACAGCGATGATTGATTGGGTTGAGTGATGAACAGCGATGATTGATTGGGTTGAGTGAGGAACAGCGATGATTTATTGGGCTCAGTGATGAACAGCGATGATTTATTGGGCTCAGTGATGAACAGCGATGATTTATTGGGCTCAGTGATGAACAGTGATGATTTATTGGGTTGAGTGATGAACAGGGATGATTGATTGGGTTGAGGGATGAAGAGCGATGATTTATTGGGCTCAGTGATGAACAGCGATGATTTATTGGGCTGAGTGATGAACAGCGATGATTGATTGGGTTGAGTGATGAACAGCGATGATTTATTGGGTTGAGTGAGGAACAGCGATGATTTATTGGGCTCAGTGAGGAACAGTGATGATTTATTGGGTTGAGTGATGAACAGGGATGATTTATTGGGTTGAGTGATGAACAGCGATGATTTATTGGGCTCAGTGATGAACAGTGATGATTTATTGGGCTGAGTGATGAACAGCGATGATTGATTGGGTTGAGTGATGAACAGCGATGATTTATTGGGTTGAGTGAGGAACAGCGATGATTTATTGGGCTCAGTGATGAACAGCGATGATTTATTGGGCTCAGTGATGAACAGCGATGATTTATTGGACTCAGTGATGAACAGTGATGATTTATTGGGTTGAGTGATGAACAGGGATGATTTATTGGGTTGAGGGATGAAGAGCGATGATTTATTGGGCTCAGTGATGAACAGCGATGATTTATTCGGCTGAGTGATGAACAGCGATGATTTATTGGGCTGAGTGATGAACAGCGATGATTGATTGGGTTGAGTGATGAACAGCGATGATTTATTGGGCTCAGTGATGAACAGCGATTATTTATTGGGCTCAGTGATGAACAGCGATTATTTATTCGGCTCAGTGATGAACAGCGATGATTTATTGGGTTGAGTGATGAACAGCGATGAATTATTGGGTTGAGCGATGAACAGCGATAATTTATTGGGCTCAGTGATGAACAGCGATGATTTATTGGGCTGAGTGATGAACAGCGATGATTGACTGGGCTCAGTGATGAACAGTGATGATTTATTGGGTTGAGTGATGAACAGGGATGATTTATTGGGCTCAGTGAGGAACAGGGATGATTTATTGGGTTGAGTGATGAACAGCGATGATTTATTGGGCTGAGTGATGAACAGCGATGACTTATTGGGCTCATGGATGAACAGCGATGATTTATTGGGCTGAGTGATGAACAGGGATGATTGATTGGGTTGAGTGATGAACAGCGATGATTTATTGGGTTGAGTGAGGAACAGCGATGATTTATTGGGCTCAGTGATGAACAGCGATGATTTATTGGGCTCAGTGATGAACAGCGATGATTTATTGGGCTGAGTGATGAACAGCGATGACTTTTTGGGCTCAGTGATGAACAGCGATGATTTATTGGGCTCAGTGATCAACTGCGATGATTTATTGGGTTGAGTGATGAACAGCGATGATTTATTGGGCTGAGTGACGAACAGCGATGATTGATTGGGCTCAGTGACGAACAGTGATGATTTATTGGGTTGAGTGATGAACAGGGATGATTTATTGGGTTGAGTGATGAACAGCGATGACTTTTTGGGCTCAGTGATGAACAGCGATGATTTATTGGGTTGAGTGATGAACAGCGATGATTTATTGGGCTCAGTGAGGAACAGTGATGATTTCTTGGGTTGAGTGAGGAACAGGGATGATTTATTGGGTTGAGTGATGAACAGCGATGATTTATTGGGCTGAGTGATGAACAGTGATGATTGATTGGGCTCAGTGATGGACAGCGATGATTTATTGGGTTGAGTGATGAACAGCGATGATTTATTGGGCTGAGTGATGAACAGCGAAGATTTATTGGGCTGAGTGATGAACAGCGATGATTTATTGGGCTCAGTGATGATTTATTGGGCTCAGTGATGAACAGCGATGATTTATTGGGTTGAGTGATGAACAGCGATGATCTATTGGGTTGAGTGATGAACAGCGATGATTTATTAGGCTCAGTGATGAACAGCGATGATTTATTGGGCTGAGTGATGAGCAGCGATGATTTATTGGGCTCAGTGATGGACAGGGATGATTTATTGGGCTGAGTGATGAACAGTGATGATTTATTGGGTTGAGTGATGAACAGTGATGATTTATTGGGCTCAGTGATGAACAGCGATGATTTATTGGGTTGAGTGATGAACAGTGATGATTTATTGGGCTCAGTGATATACAGCGATGATTTATTGGGCTCAGTGATGAACAGCGATGATTGATTGGGCTCAGTGATGAACAGTGATGATTTATTGGGCTCAGTGATGAACAGCGATGATTTATTGGGTTGAGTGATGAACAGTGATGATTTATTGGGTTGAGTGATGAACAGTGATGATTTATTGGGCTCAGTGATGAACAGTGATGATTTATTGGGTTAAGTGATGAACAGCGATGATTTATTGGGCTCAGTGATGATTTATTGGGCTCAGTGATGAACAGCGATGATTTATTGGGTTGAGTGATGAACAGCAATGATTTATTGGGTTGAGTGATGAACAGCAATGATTTATTGGGCTCAGTGAGGAACAGTGATGATTTATTGGGTTGAGTGATGAACAGTGATGATTTATTGGGCTCAGTGATGAACAGCGATGATTTCTTGGGCTGAGTGATGAACAGCGATGATTTATTGGGTTCAGTGAAGAACAGTGCTGATTTATTGGGCTCAGTGATGAACAGCGATGATTTATTGGGCTCAGTGATGAACAGCGATTATTTATTGGGCTCAGTGATGAACAGCGATTATTTATTGGGCTCAGTGATGAACAGCGATGATTTATTGGGTTGAGTGATGAACAGTGATGGATTATTGGGTTGAGCGATGAACAGCGATGATTTATTGGGCTCAGTGATGAACAGCGATGATTTATTGGGCTGAGTGATGAACAGCGATGATTGACTGGGCTCAGTGATGAACAGCGATGATTTATTGGGCTGAGTGATGAACAGCGAAGATTTATTGGGCTGAGTGATGAACAGCGATGATTTATTGGGCTCAGTGATGATTTATTGGGCTCAGTGATGAACAGCGATGATTTATTGGGTTGAGTGATGAACAGCGATGATCTATTGGGTTGAGTGATGAACAGCGATGATTTATTGGGTTGAGTGATGAACAGGGATGATTTATTGGGTTGAGTGATGAACAGGGATGATTTATTGGGCTCAGTGAGGAACAGGGATGATTTATTGGGTTGAGTGATGAACAGCGATGATTTATTGGGCTGAGTGATGAACAGTGATGATTGATTGGGCTCAGTGATGAACAGCGATGATTTAATGGGCTGAGTGATGAACAGCGATGATTGATTGGGCTCAGTGAGGAACAGTGATGATTTATTGGGTTGAGTGATGAACAGGGATGATTTATTGGGTTGAGTGATGAACAGCGATGACTTATTGGGCTCATGGATGAACAGCGATGATTTATTGGGCTGAGTGATGAACAGCGATGATTGATTGGGTTGAGTGATGAACAGCGATGATTTATTGGGTTGAGTGAGGAACAGCGATGATTTATTGGGCTCAGTGATGAACAGCGATGATTTATTGGGCTCAGTGATGAACAGCGATGATTTATTGGGCTGAGTGATGAACAGCGATGACTTTTTGGGCTCAGTGATGAACAGCGATGATTTATTGGGCTCAGTGATGAACAGCGATGATTTATTGGGTTGAGTGATGAACAGCGATGATTTATTGGGCTCAGTGATGAACAGCGATGATTTATTGGGCTGAGTGATGAACAGCGATGATTGATTGGGCTCAGTGACGAACAGTGATGATTTATTGGGTTGAGTGATGAACAGCGATGACTTATTGGGCTCAGTGATGAACAGCGATGATTTATTGGGTTGAGTGATGAACAGCGATGATTTATTGGGCTCAGTGAGGAACAGTGATGATTTCTTGGGTTGAGTGAGGAACAGGGATGATTTATTGGGTTGAGTGATGAACAGCGATGATTTATTGGGCTGAGTGATGAACAGTGATGATTGATTGGGCTCAGTGAGGAACAGTGATGATTTATTGGGTTGAGTGATGAGCAGGGATGATTTATTGGGCTCAGTGATGAACAGTGATGATTTATTGGGCTCAGTGATGGACAGCGATGATTTATTGGGCTCAGTGATGAACAGCGAAGATTTATTGGGCTGAGTGATGAACAGCGATGATTTATTGGGCTCAGTGATGATTTATTGGGCTCAGTGATGAACAGCGATGATTTATTGGGTTGAGTGATGAACAGCGATGATCTATTGGGTTTAGTGATGAACAGCGATGATTTATTAGGCTCAGTGATGAACAGCGATGATTTATTGGGCTGAGTGATGAGCAGCGATGATTTATTGGGCTCAGTGATGAACAGTGATGATTTATTGGGTTGAGTGATGAACAGCGATGATTTATTGGGCTGAGTGATGAACAGCGATGATTTATTGGGCTGAGTGATGAACAGCGATGATTTATTGGGTTGAGTGATGAACAGTGATGATTTATTGGGTTGAGTGATGAACAGCGATGATTCATTGGGTTGAGTGATGAACAGCGATGATTTATTGGGCTGAGTGATGAACAGCGATGATTTATTGGGCTCAGTGATGAACAGCGATGATTTATTGGGCTCAGTGATGAACAGGGATGATTTATTGGGCTGAGTGATGAACAGTGATGATTTATTAGGTTGAGTGATGAACAGTGATGATTTATTGGGCTCAGTGATGAACAGCGATGATTTATTGGGTTGAGTGATGAACAGTGATGATTTATTGGGCTCAGTGATATACAGCGATGATTTATTGGGCTCAGTGATGAACAGCGATGATTGATTGGGCTCAGTGATGAACAGTGATGATTTATTGGGCTCAGTGATGAACAGCGATGATTTATTGGGTTGAGTGATGAACAGTGATGATTTATTGGGTTGAGTGATGAACAGTGATGATTTATTGGGCTCAGTGATGAACAGTGATGATTTATTGGGTTAAGTGATGAACAGCGATGATTTATTGGGCTCAGTGATGATTTATTGGGCTCAGTGATGAACAGCGATGATTTATTGGGTTGAGTGATGAACAGCAATGATTTATTGGGTTGAGTGATGAACAGCGATGATTTATTGGGCTCAGTGAGGAACAGTGATGATTTATTGGGTTGAGTGATGAACAGTGATGATTTATTGGGCTCAGTGATGAACAGCGATGATTTCTTGGGCTGAGTGATGAACAGCGATGATTTATTGGGTTCAGTGATGAACAGTGCTGATTTATTGGGCTCAGTGATGAACAGCGATGATTTATTGGGCTCAGTGATGAACAGTGATGATTTATTGGGCTCAGTGATGAACAGCGATGATTTATTGGGTTGAGTGATGAACAGTGATGATTTATTGGGTTGAGTGATGAACAGTGATGATCTATTGGGTTGAGTGATGAACAGTGATGATTTATTGGGCTGAGTGATGAACAGCGATGATTTATTGGGTTGAGTGATGAACAGCGATGATTTATTGGGCTGAGTGATGAACAGCGATGATTTATTGGGCTCAGTGATGAACAGTGATGATTTATTCGGTTGAGTGATGAACTGATTTATTGGGCTCAGTGATGAACAGCGATGATTTATTGGGCTGAGTGATGAACAGCGATGATCTATTGGGTTGAGTGATGAACAGCGATGATTTATTGGGTTGAGTGATGAACAGCGATGATTTATTGGGCTCAGTGATGAACACTGATGATTTATTGGGCTCAGTGATGAACAGCGATGATTTATTGGGCTCAGTGATGAACAGCGATGATTTATTGGGCTCAGTGATGAACAGTGATGATTTATTGGGTTAAGTGATGAACAGCGATGATTTATTGGGCTCAGTGATGATTTATTGGGCTCAGTGATGAACAGCGATGATTTATTGGGTTGAGTGATGAACAGCGATGATCTATTGGGTTGAGTGATGAACAGTGATGATTTATTGGGCTCAGTGATGAACAGCGATGATTTATTGGGCTGAGTGATGAACAGCGATGATCTATTGGGTTGAGTGATGAACAGTGATGATTTATTGGGCTCAGTGATGAACAGCGATGATTTATTGGGCTGAGTGATGAGCAGCGATGATTTATTCGGCTCAGTGATGAACAGTGATGATTTATTGGGCTCAGTGATGAACAGCGATGATTTATTGGGTTGAGTGATGAACAGCGATGATTTATTGGGCTGAGTGATGAACAGCGATGATTTATTGGGCTCAGTGATGATTTATTGGGCTCAGTGATGAACAGCGATGATTTATTGGGTTGAGTGATGAACAGCGATGATCTATTGGGTTGAGTGATGAACAGTGATGATTTATTGGGCTCAGTGATGAACAGCGATGATTTATTGGGCTGAGTCATGAGCAGTGATGATTTATTGGGCTCAGTGATGAACAGTGATGATTTATTGGGCTCAGTGATGAACAGCGATGATTTATTGGGTTGAGTGATGAACAGCGATGATTTATTGGGCTCAGTGATGAACAGCGATGATTTATTGGGCTCAGTGATGAACAGCGATGATTTATTGGGCTCAGTGATGAACAGCGATGATTTATTGGGTTGAGTGATGAACAGCGATGATTTATTGGGTTGAGTGATGAACAGGGATGATTTATTGGGTTGAGTGATGAACAGCGATGATTTATTGGGCTGAGTGATGAACAGCGATGATTTATTGGGTTGAGTGATGAACAGCGATGATTTATTGGGTTGAGTGATGAACAGCGATGATTTATTGGGCTCAGTGATGAACAGCGATGATTTATTGGGTTGAGTGATGAACAGCGATGATTGATTGGGTTGAGTGATGAACAGGGATGATTGATTGGGCTCAGTGAGGAACAGTGATGATTTATTGGGTTGAGTGATGAACAGGGATGATTTATTGGGTTGAGTGATGAACAGCGATGATTTATTGGGCTCAGTGAGGAACAGTGATGATTTATTGGGTTGAGTGATCAACAGCGATGATTTATTGGGCTGAGTGATGAACAGTGATGATTGATTGGGCTCAGTGATGAACAGCGATGATTTATTGGGTTGAGTGATGAACAGTGATGATTTATTGGCCTCAGGGTTTAACAGTGATGATTTATTGGGCTCAGTGATGATTTAAAGGGTTGAGTGATGAACAGCGATGATTTATTGGGTTGAGTGATGAACAGCGATGACTTATTGGGCTCAGTGATGAACAGCGATGATTTATTGAGCTCAGTGATTAACAGCGATGATTTATTGGGCTCAGTGAGGAACAGTGATGATTTATTGGGTTGAGTGATGAACAGGGATGATTTATTGGGTTGAGTGATGAACAGCGATGATTTATTGGGCTCAGTGATGAACAGTGATGATTTATTGGGCTGAGTGATGAACAGCGATGATTGATTGGGTTGAGTGATGAACAGCGATGATTGATTGGGTTGAGTGAGGAACAGCGATGATTTATTGGGCTCAGTGATGAACAGCGATGATTTATTGGGCTCAGTGATGAACAGCGATGATTTATTGGGCTCAGTGATGAACAGTGATGATTTATTGGGTTGAGTGATGAACAGGGATGATTGATTGGGTTGAGGGATGAAGAGCGATGATTTATTGGGCTCAGTGATGAACAGCGATGATTTATTGGGCTGAGTGATGAACAGCGATGATTGATTGGGTTGAGTGATGAACAGCGATGATTTATTGGGTTGAGTGAGGAACAGCGATGATTTATTGGGCTCAGTGAGGAACAGTGATGATTTATTGGGTTGAGTGATGAACAGGGATGATTTATTGGGTTGAGTGATGAACAGCGATGATTTATTGGGCTCAGTGATGAACAGTGATGATTTATTGGGCTGAGTGATGAACAGCGATGATTGATTGGGTTGAGTGATGAACAGCGATGATTTATTGGGTTGAGTGAGGAACAGCGATGATTTATTGGGCTCAGTGATGAACAGCGATGATTTATTGGGCTCAGTGATGAACAGCGATGATTTATTGGACTCAGTGATGAACAGTGATGATTTATTGGGTTGAGTGATGAACAGGGATGATTTATTGGGTTGAGGGATGAAGAGCGATGATTTATTGGGCTCAGTGATGAACAGCGATGATTTATTGGGCTGAGTGATGAACAGCGATGATTTATTGGGCTGAGTGATGAACAGCGATGATTGATTGGGTTGAGTGATGAACAGCGATGATTTATTGGGCTCAGTGATGAACAGCGATTATTTATTGGGCTCAGTGATGAACAGCGATTATTTATTCGGCTCAGTGATGAACAGCGATGATTTATTGGGTTGAGTGATGAACAGCGATGAATTATTGGGTTGAGCGATGAACAGCGATAATTTATTGGGGTCAGTGATGAACAGCGATGATTTATTGGGCTGAGTGATGAACAGCGATGATTGACTGGGCTCAGTGACGAACAGTGATGATTTATTGGGTTGAGTGATGAACAGGGATGATTGATTGGGCTCAGTGATGAACAGCGATGATTTAATGGGCTGAGTGATGAACAGCGATGATTGATTGGGCTCAGTGAGGAACAGTGATGATTTATTGGGTTGAGTGATGAACAGGGATGATTTATTGGGTTGAGTGATGAACAGCGATGACTTATTGGGCTCATGGATGAACAGCGATGATTTATTGGGCTGAGTGATGAACAGCGATGATTGATTGGGTTGAGTGATGAACAGCGATGATTTATTGGGTTGAGTGAGGAACAGCGATGATTTATTGGGCTCAGTGATGAACAGCGATGATTTATTGGGCTCAGTGATGAACAGCGATGATTTATTGGGCTGAGTGATGAACAGCGATGACTTTTTGGGCTCAGTGATGAACAGCGATGATTTATTGGGCTCAGTGATCAACTGCGATGATTTATTGGGTTGAGTGATGAACAGCGATGATTTATTGGGCTGAGTGACGAACAGCGATGATTGATTGGGCTCAGTGACGAACAGTGATGATTTATTGGGTTGAGTGATGAACAGGGATGATTTATTGGGTTGAGTGATGAACAGCGATGACTTTTTGGGCTCAGTGATGAACAGCGATGATTTATTGGGTTGAGTGATGAACAGCGATGATTTATTGGGCTCAGTGAGGAACAGTGATGATTTCTTGGGTTGAGTGAGGAACAGGGATGATTTATTGGGTTGAGTGATGAACAGCGATGATTTATTGGGCTGAGTGATGAACAGTGATGATTGATTGGGCTCAGTGAGGAACAGTGATGATTTATTGGGTTGAGTGATGAGCAGGGATGATTTATTGGGCTCAGTGATGAACAGTGATGATTTATTGGGCTCAGTGATGGACAGCGATGATTTATTGGGTTGAGTGATGAACAGCGATGATTTATTGGGCTGAGTGATGAACAGCGAAGATTTATTGGGCTGAGTGATGAACAGCGATGATTTATTGGGCTCAGTGATGATTTATTGGGCTCAGTGATGAACAGCGATGATTTATTGGGTTGAGTGATGAACAGCGATGATCTATTGGGTTGAGTGATGAACAGCGATGATTTATTAGGCTCAGTGATGAACAGCGATGATTTATTGGGCTGAGTGATGAGCAGCGATGATTTATTGGGCTCAGTGATGGACAGGGATGATTTATTGGGCTGAGTGATGAACAGTGATGATTTATTGGGTTGAGTGATGAACAGTGATGATTTATTGGGCTCAGTGATGAACAGCGATGATTTATTGGGTTGAGTGATGAACAGTGATGATTTATTGGGCTCAGTGATATACAGCGATGATTTATTGGGCTCAGTGATGAACAGCGATGATTGATTGGGCTCAGTGATGAACAGTGATGATTTATTGGGCTCAGTGATGAACAGCGATGATTTATTGGGTTGAGTGATGAACAGTGATGATTTATTGGGTTGAGTGATGAACAGTGATGATTTATTGGGCTCAGTGATGAACAGTGATGATTTATTGGGTTAAGTGATGAACAGCGATGATTTATTGGGCTCAGTGATGATTTATTGGGCTCAGTGATGAACAGCGATGATTTATTGGGTTGAGTGATGAACAGCAATGATTTATTGGGTTGAGTGATGAACAGCAATGATTTATTGGGCTCAGTGAGGAACAGTGATGATTTATTGGGTTGAGTGATGAACAGTGATGATTTATTGGGCTCAGTGATGAACAGCGATGATTTCTTGGGCTGAGTGATGAACAGCGATGATTTATTGGGTTCAGTGAAGAACAGTGCTGATTTATTGGGCTCAGTGATGAACAGCGATTATTTATTGGGCTCAGTGATGAACAGTGATGATTTATTGGGCTCAGTGATGAACAGCGATGATTTATTGGGTTGAGTGATGAACAGTGATGATTTATTGGGTTGAGTGATGAACAGTGATGATCTATTGGGTTGAGTGATGAACAGTGATGATTTATTGGGCTGAGTGATGAACAGCGATGATTTATTGGGTTGAGTGATGAACAGCGATGATTTATTGGGCTGAGTGATGAACAGCGATGATTTATTGGGCTCAGTGATGAACAGTGATGATTTATTCGGTTGAGTGATGAACTGATTTATTGGGCTCAGTGATGAACAGCGATGATTTATTGGGCTGAGTGATGAACAGCGATGATCTATTGGGTTGAGTGATGAACAGTGATGATTTATTGGGCTCAGTGATGAACAGTGATGATTTATTGGGTTGAGTGATGAACAGCGATGATTTATTGGGTTGAGTGATGAACAGCGATGATTTATTGGGCTGAGTGATGAACAGCGATGATTTATTGGGCTGAGTGATGAACAGCGATGATTTATTGGGCTCAGTGATGAACAGCGATGATTTATTGGGCTCAGTGATGAACACTGATGATTTATTGGGCTCAGTGATGAACAGCGATGATTTATTGGGCTCAGTGATGAACAGTGATGATTTATTGGGTTAAGTGATGAACAGCGATGATTTATTGGGCTCAGTGATGATTTATTGGGCTCAGTGATGAACAGCGATGATTTATTGGGTTGAGTGATGAACAGCGATGATCTATTGGGTTGAGTGATGAACAGTGATGATTTATTGGGCTCAGTGATGAACAGCGATGATTTATTGGGCTCAGTGATGAACAGCGATGATTTATTGGGCTGAGTGATGAACAGCGATGATCTATTGGGTTGAGTGATGAACAGTGATGATTTATTGGGCTCAGTGATGAACAGCGATGATTTATTGGGCTGAGTGATGAGCAGCGATGATTTATTCGGCTCAGTGATGAACAGTGATGATTTATTGGGCTCAGTGATGAACAGCGATGATTTATTGGGTTGAGTGATGAACAGCGATGATTTATTGGGCTGAGTGATGAACAGCGATGATTTATTGGGCTGAGTGATGAACAGCGATGATTTATTGGGCTCAGTGATGATTTATTGGGCTCAGTGATGAACAGCGATGATTTATTGGGTTGAGTGATGAACAGCGATGATCTATTGGGTTGAGTGATGAACAGTGATGATTTATTGGGCTCAGTGATGAACAGTGATGATTTATTGGGCTCAGTGATGAACAGCGATGATTTATTGGGTTGAGTGATGAACAGCGATGATTTATTGGGCTCAGTGATGAACAGCGATGATTTATTGGGCTCAGTGATGAACAGCGATGATTTATTGGGCTCAGTGATGAACAGCGATGATTTATTGGGTTGAGTGATGAACAGCGATGATTTATTGGGTTGAGTGATGAACAGCGATGATTTATTGGGTTGAGTGATGAACAGCGATGATTTATTGGGCTGAGTGATGAACAGCGATGATTTATTGGGTTGAGTGATGAACAGCGATGATTTATTGGGTTGAGTGATGAACAGCGATGATTTATTGGGCTCAGTGATGAGCAGCGATGATTTATTGGGTTGAGTGATGAACAGCGATGATTTATTGGGCTCAGTGATGAACAGCGATGATTTATTGGGTTGAGTGATGAACAGTGATGATTTATTGGGCTCAGTGATATACAGCGATGATTTATTGGGCTCAGTGATGAACAGCGATGATTGATTGGGCTCAGTGATGAACAGTGATGATTTATTGGGCTCAGTGATGAACAGCGATGATTTATTGGGTTGAGTGATGAACAGTGATGATTTATTGGGTTGAGTGATGAACAGTGATGATTTATTGGGCTCAGTGATGAACAGTGATGATTTATTGGGTTAAGTGATGAACAGCGATGATTTATTGGGCTCAGTGATGATTTATTGGGCTCAGTGATGAACAGCGATGATTTATTGGGTTGAGTGATGAACAGCGATGATTTATTGGGCTCAGTGAGGAACAGTGATGATTTATTGGGTTGAGTGATGAACAGTGATGATTTATTGGGCTCAGTGATGAACAGCGATGATTTCTTGGGCTGAGTGATGAACAGCGATGATTTATTGGGCTGAGTGATGAACAGTGCTGATTTATTGGGCTCAGTGATGAACAGCGATGATTTATTGGGCTCAGTGATGAACAGTGATGATTTATTGGGCTCAGTGATGAACAGCGATGATTTATTGGGTTGAGTGATGAACAGTGATGATTTATTGGGTTGAGTGATGAACAGTGATGATCTATTGGGTTGAGTGATGAACAGTGATGATTTATTGGGCTGAGTGATGAACAGCGATGATTTATTGGGTTGAGTGATGAACAGCGATGATTTATTGGGCTGAGTGATGAACAGCGATGATTTATTGGGCTCAGTGATGAACAGTGATGATTTATTCGGTTGAGTGATGAACTGATTTATTGGGCTCAGTGATGAACAGCGATGATTTATTGGGCTGAGTGATGAACAGCGATGATCTATTGGGTTGAGTGATGAACAGTGATGATTTATTGGGCTCAGTGATGAACAGTGATGATTTATTGGGTTGAGTGATGAACAGCGATGATTTATTGGGTTGAGTGATGAACAGCGATGATTTATTGGGCTCAGTGATGAACACTGATGATTTATTGGGCTCAGTGATGAACAGCGATGATTTATTGGGCTCAGTGATGAACAGTGATGATTTATTGGGTTAAGTGATGAACAGCGATGATTTATTGGGCTCAGTGATGATTTATTGGGCTCAGTGAGGAACAGCGATGATTTATTGGGCTCAGTGATGAACAGCGATGATTTATTGGGCTCAGTGATGAACAGCGATGATTTATTGGGCTGAGTGATGAACAGCGATGACTTTTTGGGCTCAGTGATGAACAGCGATGATTTATTGGGCTCAGTGATCAACTGCGATGATTTATTGGGTTGAGTGATGAACAGCGATGATTTATTGGGCTGAGTGACGAACAGCGATGATTGATTGGGCTCAGTGACGAACAGTGATGATTTATTGGGTTGAGTGATGAACAGGGATGATTTATTGGGTTGAGTGATGAACAGCGATGACTTTTTGGGCTCAGTGATGAACAGCGATGATTTATTGGGTTGAGTGATGAACAGCGATGATTTATTGGGCTCAGTGAGGAACAGTGATGATTTCTTGGGTTGAGTGAGGAACAGGGATGATTTATTGGGTTGAGTGATGAACAGCGATGATTTATTGGGCTGAGTGATGAACAGTGATGATTGATTGGGCTCAGTGAGGAACAGTGATGATTTATTGGGTTGAGTGATGAGCAGGGATGATTTATTGGGCTCAGTGATGAACAGTGATGATTTATTGGGCTCAGTGATGGACAGCGATGATTTATTGGGTTGAGTGATGAACAGCGATGATTTATTGGGCTGAGTGATGAACAGCGAAGATTTATTGGGCTGAGTGATGAACAGCGATGATTTATTGGGCTCAGTGATGATTTATTGGGCTCAGTGATGAACAGCGATGATTTATTGCGTTGAGTGATGAACAGCGATGATCTATTGGGTTGAGTGATGAACAGCGATGATTTATTAGGCTCAGTGATGAACAGCGATGATTTATTGGGCTGAGTGATGAGCAGCGATGATTTATTGGGCTCAGTGATGGACAGGGATGATTTATTGGGCTGAGTGATGAACAGTGATGATTTATTGGGTTGAGTGATGAACAGTGATGATTTATTGGGCTCAGTGATGAACAGCGATGATTTATTGGGTTGAGTGATGAACAGTGATGATTTATTGGGCTCAGTGATATACAGCGATGATTTATTGGGCTCAGTGATGAACAGCGATGATTGATTGGGCTCAGTGATGAACAGTGATGATTTATTGGGCTCAGTGATGAACAGCGATGATTTATTGGGTTGAGTGATGAACAGTGATGATTTATTGGGTTGAGTGATGAACAGTGATGATTTATTGGGCTCAGTGATGAACAGTGATGATTTATTGGGTTAAGTGATGAACAGCGATGATTTATTGGGCTCAGTGATGATTTATTGGGCTCAGTGATGAACAGCGATGATTTATTGGGTTGAGTGATGAACAGCAATGATTTATTGGGTTGAGTGATGAACAGCAATGATTTATTGGGCTCAGTGAGGAACAGTGATGATTTATTGGGTTGAGTGATGAACAGTGATGATTTATTGGGCTCAGTGATGAACAGCGATGATTTCTTGGGCTGAGTGATGAACAGCGATGATTTATTGGGTTCAGTGAAGAACAGTGCTGATTTATTGGGCTCAGTGATGAACAGCGATGATTTATTGGGCTCAGTGATGAACAGTGATGATTTATTGGGCTCAGTGATGAACAGCGATGATTTATTGGGTTGAGTGATGAACAGTGATGATTTATTGGGTTGAGTGATGAACAGTGATGATCTATTGGGTTGAGTGATGAACAGTGATGATTTATTGGGCTGAGTGATGAACAGCGATGATTTATTGGGTTGAGTGATGAACAGCGATGATTTATTGGGCTGAGTGATGAACAGCGATGATTTATTGGGCTCAGTGATGAACAGTGATGATTTATTCGGTTGAGTGATGAACTGATTTATTGGGCTCAGTGATGAACAGCGATGATTTATTGGGCTGAGTGATGAACAGCGATGATCTATTGGGTTGAGTGATGAACAGTGATGATTTATTGGGCTCAGTGATGAACAGTGATGATTTATTGGGTTGAGTGATGAACAGCGATGATTTATTGGGTTGAGTGATGAACAGCGATGATTTATTGGGCTGAGTGATGAACAGCGATGATTTATTGGGCTGAGTGATGAACAGCGATGATTTATTGGGCTGAGTGATGAACAGCGATGATTTATTGGGCTCAGTGATGAACAGCGATGATTTATTGGGCTCAGTGATGAACAGTGATGATTTATTGGGCTCAGTGATGAACAGCGATGATTTATTGGGCTCAGTGATGAACAGTGATGATTTATTGGGTTAAGTGATGAACAGCGATGATTTATTGGGCTCAGTGATGATTTATTGGGCTCAGTGATGAACAGCGATGATTTATTGGGTTGAGTGATGAACAGCGATGATCTATTGGGTTGAGTGATGAACAGTGATGATTTATTGGGCTCAGTGATGAACAGCGATGATTTATTGGGCTCAGTGATGAACAGCGATGATTTATTGGGCTGAGTGATGAACAGCGATGATCTATTGGGTTGAGTGATGAACAGTGATGATTTATTGGGCTCAGTGATGAACAGCGATGATTTATTGGGCTGAGTGATGAGCAGCGATGATTTATTCGGCTCAGTGATGAACAGTGATGATTTATTGGGCTCAGTGATGAACAGCGATGATTTATTGGGTTGAGTGATGAACAGCGATGATTTATTGGGCTGAGTGATGAACAGCGATGATTTATTGGGCTGAGTGATGAACAGCGATGATATATTGGGCTCAGTGATGATTTATTGGGCTCAGTGATGAACAGCGATGATTTATTGGGTTGAGTGATGAACAGCGATGATTTATTGGGTTGAGTGATGAACAGCGATGATTTATTGGGTTGAGTGATGAACAGCGATGATTTATTGGGCTGAGTGATGAACAGCGATGATTTATTGGGTTGAGTGATGAACAGCGATGATTTATTGGGTTGAGTGATGAACAGCGATGATTTATTGGGCTCAGTGATGAGCAGCGATGATTTATTGGGTTGAGTGATGAACAGCGATGATTGATTGGGTTGAGTGATGAACAGGGATGATTGATTGGGCTCAGTGAGGAACAGTGATGATTTATTGGGTTGAGTGATGAACAGGGATGATTTATTGGGTTGAGTGATGAACAGCGATGATTTATTGGGCTCAGTGAGGAACAGTGATGATTTATTGGGTTGAGTGAGGAACAGGGATGATTTATTGGGTTGAGTGATGAACAGCGATGATTTATTGGGCTGAGTGATGAACAGTGATGATTGATTGGGCTCAGTGATGAACAGCGATGATTTATTGGGTTGAGTGATGAACAGTGATGATTTATTGGGCTCAGGGTTTAACAGTGATGATTTATTGGGCTCAGTGATGATTTAAAGGGTTGAGTGATGAACAGCGATGATTTATTGGGTTGAGTGATGAACAGCGATGACTTATTGGGCTCAGTGATGAACAGCGATGATTTATTGGGCTCAGTGATGAACAGCGATGATTTATTGGGCTCAGTGAGGAACAGTGATGATTTATTGGGTTGAGTGATGAACAGGGATGATTTATTGGGTTGAGTGATGAACAGCGATGATTTATTGGGCTCAGTGATGAACAGCGATGATTTATTGGGCTCAGTGATGAACAGCGATGATTTATTGGGCTCAGTGATGAACAGTGATGATTTATTGGGTTGAGTGATGAACAGGGATGATTTCTTGGGTTGAGGGATGAAGAGCGATGATTTATTGGGCTCAGTGATGAACAGCGATGATTTATTGGGCTGAGTGATGAACAGCGATGATTGATTGGGTTGAGTGATGAACAGCGATGATTTATTGGGTTGAGTGAGGAACAGCGATGATTTATTGGGCTCAGTGAGGAACAGGGATGATTTATTGGGTTGAGTGATGAACAGGGATGATTTATTGGGTTGAGTGATGAACAGCGATGATTTATTGGGCTCAGTGATGAACAGTGATGATTTATTGGGCTGAGTGATGAACAGCGATGATTGATTGGGTTGAGTGATGAACAGCGATGATTTATTGGGTTGAGTGAGGAACAGCGATGATTTATTGGGCTCAGTGATGAACAGCGATGATTTATTGGGCTCAGTGATGAACAGCGATGATTTATTGGGCTCAGTGATGAACAGTGATGATTTATTGGGTTGAGTGATGAACAGGGATGATTTATTGGGTTGAGGGATGAAGAGCGATGATTTATTGGGCTCAGTGATGAACAGCGATGATTTATTGGGCTGAGAGATGAACAGCGATGATTTATTGGGCTGAGTGATGAACAGCGATGATTGATTGGGTTGAGTGATGAACAGCGATGATTTATTGGGCTCAGTGATGAACAGCGATTATTTATTGGGCTCAGTGATGAACAGCGATTATTTATTGGGCTCAGTGATGAACAGCGATGATTTATTGGGTTGAGTGATGAACAGCGATGAATTATTGGGTTGAGCGATGAACAGCGATAATTTATTGGGCTCAGTGATGAACAGCGATGATTTATTGGGCTGAGTGATGAACAGCGATGATTGACTGGGCTCAGTGACGAACAGTGATGATTTATTGGGTTGAGTGATGAACAGGGATGATTTATTGGGCTCAGTGAGGAACAGGGATGATTTATTGGGTTGAGTGATGAACAGCGATGATTTATTGGGCTGAGTGATGAACAGTGATGATTGATTGGGCTCAGTGATGAACAGCGATGATTTAATGGGCTGAGTGATGAACAGCGATGATTGATTGGGCTCAGTGAGGAACAGTGATGATTTATTGGGTTGAGTGATGAACAGGGATGATTTATTGGGTTGAGTGATGAACAGCGATGACTTATTGGGCTCATGGATGAACAGCGATGATTTATTGGGCTGAGTGATGAACAGCGATGATTGATTGGGTTGAGTGATGAACAGCGATGATTTATTGGGTTGAGTGAGGAACAGCGATGATTTATTGGGCTCAGTGATGAACAGCGATGATTTATTGGGCTCAGTGATGAACAGCGATGATTTATTGGGCTGAGTGATGAACAGCGATGACTTTTTGGGCTCAGTGATGAACAGCGATGATTTATTGGGCTCAGTGATGAACTGCGATGATTTATTGGGTTGAGTGATGAACAGCGATGATTTATTGGGCTCAGTGATGAACAGCGATGATTTATTGGGCTGAGTGACGAACAGCGATGATTGATTGGGCTCAGTGACGAACAGTGATGATTTATTGGGTTGAGTGATGAACAGGGATGATTTATTGGGTTGAGTGATGAACAGCGATGACTTTTTGGGCTCAGTGATGAACAGCGATGATTTATTGGGTTGAGTGATGAACAGCGATGATTTATTGGGCTCAGTGAGGAACAGTGATGATTTCTTGGGTTGAGTGAGGAACAGGGATGATTTATTGGGTTGAGTGATGAACAGCGATGATTTATTGGGCTGAGTGATGAACAGTGATGATTGATTGGGCTCAGTGAGGAACAGTGATGATTTATTGGGTTGAGTGATGAGCAGGGATGATTTATTGGGCTCAGTGATGAACAGTGATGATTTATTGGGCTCAGTGATGGACAGCGATGATTTATTGGGTTGAGTGATGAACAGCGATGATTTATTGGGCTGAGTGATGAACAGCGAAGATTTATTGGGCTGAGTGATGAACAGCGATGATTTATTGGGCTCAGTGATGATTTATTGGGCTCAGTGATGAACAGCGATGATTTATTGGGTTGAGTGATGAACAGCGATGATCTATTGGGTTGAGTGATGAACAGCGATGATTTATTAGGCTCAGTGATGAACAGCGATGATTTATTGGGCTGAGTGATGAGCAGCGATGATTTATTGGGCTCAGTGATGAACAGTGATGATTTATTGGGTTGAGTGATGAACAGCGATGATTTATTGGGCTGAGTGATGAACAGCGATGATTTATTGGGCTGAGTGATGAACAGCGATGATTTATTGGGTTGAGTGATGAACAGTGATGATTTATTGGGTTGAGTGATGAACAGTGATGATTTATTGGGTTGTGTGATGAACAGCGATGATTTATTGGGCTGAGTGATGAACAGCGATGATTTATTGGGCTCAGTGATGAACAGCGATGATTTATTGGGCTCAGTGATGAACAGGGATGATTTATTGGGCTGAGTGATGAACAGTGATGATTTATTGGGTTGAGTGATGAACAGTGATGATTTATTGGGCTCAGTGATGAACAGCGATGATTTATTGGGTTGAGTGATGAACAGTGATGATTTATTGGGCTCAGTGATATACAGCGATGATTTATTGGGCTCAGTGATGAACAGCGATGATTGATTGGGCTCAGTGATGAACAGTGATGATTTATTGGGCTCAGTGATGAACAGCGATGATTTATTGGGTTGAGTGATGAACAGTGATGATTTATTGGGTTGAGTGATGAACAGTGATGATTTATTGGGCTCAGTGATGAACAGTGATGATTTATTGGGTTAAGTGATGAACAGCGATGATTTATTGGGCTCAGTGATGAACAGCGATGATTTATTGGGTTGAGTGATGAACAGCAATGATTTATTGGGTTGAGTGATGAACAGCGATGATTTATTGGGCTCAGTGAGGAACAGTGATGATTTATTGGGTTGAGTGATGAACAGTAATGATTTATTGGGCTCAGTGATGAACAGCGATGATTTCTTGGGCTGAGTGATGAACAGCGATGATCTATTGGGTTGAGTGATGAACAGTGATGATTTATTGGGCTGAGTGATGAACAGCGATGATTTATTGGGTTGAGTGATGAACAGCGATGATTTATTGGGCTGAGTGATGAACAGCGATGATTTATTGGGCTCAGTGATGAACAGTGATGATTTATTCGGTTGAGTGATGAACTGATTTATTGGGCTCAGTGATGAACAGCGATGATTTATTGGGCTGAGTGATGAACAGCGATGATCTATTGGGTTGAGTGATGAACAGTGATGATTTATTGGGCTCAGTTATGAACAGTGATGATTTATTGGGTTGAGTGATGAACAGCGATGATTTATTGGGTTGAGTGATGAACAGCGATGATTTATTGGGCTGAGTGATGAACAGCGATGATTTATTGGGCTGAGTGATGAACAGCGATGATTTATTGGGCTCAGTGATGAACAGCGATGATTTATTGGGCTCAGTGATGAACACTGATGATTTATTGGGCTCAGTGATGAACAGCGATGATTTATTGGGCTCAGTGATGAACAGTGATGATTTATTGGGTTAAGTGATGAACAGCGATGATTTATTGGGCTCAGTGATGATTTATTGGGCTCAGTGATGAACAGCGATGATTTATTGGGTTGAGTGATGAACAGCGATGATCTATTGGGTTGAGTGATGAACAGTGATGATTTATTGGGCTCAGTGATGAACAGCGATGATTTATTGGGCTGAGTGATGAACAGCGATGATCTATTGGGTTGAGTGATGAACAGTGATGATTTATTGGGCTCAGTGATGAACAGCGATGATTTATTGGGCTGAGTGATGAGCAGCGATGATTTATTCGGCTCAGTGATGAACAGTGATGATTTATTGGGCTCAGTGATGAACAGCGATGATTTATTGGGTTGAGTGATGAACAGCGATGATTTATTGGGCTGAGTGATGAACAGCGATGATTTATTGGGCTGAGTGATGAACAGCGATGATTTATTGGGCTCAGTGATGATTTATTGGGCTCAGTGATGAACAGCGATGATTTATTGGGTTGAGTGATGAACAGCGATGATCTATTGGGTTGAGTGATGAACAGTGATGATTTATTGGGCTCAGTGATGAACAGCGATGATTTATTGGGCTGAGTCATGAGCAGCGATGATTTATTGGGCTCAGTGATGAACAGTGATGATTTATTGGGCTCAGTGATGAACAGCGATGATTTATTGGGTTGAGTGATGAACAGCGATGATTTATTGGGCTCAGTGATGAACAGCGATGATTTATTGGGCTCAGTGATGAACAGCGATGATTTATTGGGCTCAGTGATGAACAGCGATGATTTATTGGGCTCATGGATGAACAGCGATGATTTATTGGGCTGAGTGATGAACAGCGATGATTTATTGGGCTGAGTGATGAACAGCGATGATTTATTGGGTTGAGTGATGAACAGCGATGATTTATTGGGTTGAGTGATGAACAGCGATGATTTATTGGGCTCAGTGATGAACAGCGATGATTTATTGGGTTGAGTGATGAACAGCGATGATTGATTGGGTTGAGTGATGAACAGCGATGATTGATTGGGCTCAGTGAGGAACAGTGATGATTTATTGGGTTGAGTGATGAACAGGGATGATTTATTGGGTTGAGTGATGAACAGCGATGATTTATTGGGCTCAGTGATGAACAGGGATGATTTATTGGGCTCAGTGATGAACAGTGATGATTTATTGGGCTCAGTGATGAACAGGGATGATTTATTGGGCTGAGTGATGAACAGCGATGATTTATTGGGTTGAGTGATGAACAGTGATGATTTATTGGGCTCAGTGATGAACAGGGATGATTTATTGGGCTCAGGGTTGAACAGTGATGATTTATTGGGCTCAGGGTTGAACTGTGATGATTTATTGGGCTCAGTGATGATTTATTGGGCTCAGTGATGATTTAAAAGGTTGAGTGATGAACAGCGATGATTTATTGGGTTGAGTGATGAACAGCGATGACTTATTGGGCTCAGTGATGAACAGCGATGATTTATTGGGCTCAGTGATGAACAGCGATGATTTATTGGGTTGAGTGATGAACAGCGATGATTTATTGGGCTCAGTGAGGAACAGTGATGATTTATTGGGTTGAGTGAGGAACAGGGATGATTTATTGGGTTGAGTGATGAACAGCGATGATTTATTGAGCTGAGTGATGAACAGTGATGATTGATTGGGCTCAGTGATGAACAGCGATGATTTAATGGGCTCAGTGATGAACAGCGATGATTGATTGGGCTCAGTGAGGAACAGTGATGATTTATTGGGTTGAGTGATGAACAGGGATGATTTATTGGGTTGAGTGATGAACAGCGATGATTTATTGGGCTCAGTGATGAACAGTGATGATTTATTGGGCTGAGTGATGAACAGTGATGATTGATTGGGTTGAGTGATGAACAGCGATGATTTATTGGGTTGAGTGAGGAACAGCGATGATTTATTGGGCTCAGTGATGAACAGCGATGATTTATTGGGCTCAGTGATGAACAGCGATGATTTATTGGGTTGAGTGATGAACAGCAATGATTTATTGGGCTCAGTGATGAACAGCGATGATTTATTGGGCGCAGTGATGAACAGTGATGATTTATTGGGCTCAGTGATGAACAGCGATGATTTATTGGGTTGAGTGATGAACAGTGATGATTTATTGGGTTGAATGATGAACAGTGATGATTTATTGGGCTCAGTGATGAACAGTGATGATTTATTGGGTTAAGTGATGAACAGCGATGATTTATTGGGCTCAGTGATGATTTATTGGGCTCAGTGATGAACAGCGATGATTTATTGTGTTGAGTGATGAACAGCGATGATCTATTGGGTTGAGTGATAAACAGTGATGATTTATTGGGCTCAGTGATGAACAGCGATGATTTATTGGGCTGAGTGATGAACAACGATGATCTATTGGGTTGAGTGATGAACAGTGATGATTTATTGGGCTCAGTGATGAACAGCGATGATTTATTGGGCTGAGTGATGAGCAGCGATGATTTATTAGGCTAAGTGATGAACAGTGATGATTTATTGGGCTCAGTGATGAACAGCGATGATTTATTGGGTTGAGTGATGAACAGTGATGATTTATTGGGCTCAGTGATGAACAGCGATGATTTATTGGGCTGAGTGATGAACAGCGATGATTTATTAGGCTAAGTGATGAACAGCGATGATTTATTGGGCTCAGTGATGAACAGCGATGATTTATTGGGTTGAGTGATGAACAGCGATGATCTATTGGGTTGAGTGATGAACAGTGATGATTTATTGGGCTCAGTGATGAACAGCGATGATTTATTGGGCTGAGTGATGAGCAGCGATGATTTATTGGGCTCAGTGATGAACAGTGATGATTTACTGGGCTCAGTGATGAACAGTGATGATTTATTGGGCTCAGTGATGAACAGCGATGATTTATTGGGCTCAGTGATGAACAGCGATGATTTATTGGGTTG
The DNA here is from genome assembly GCF_047496795.1 of Chiloscyllium punctatum. Lineage (NCBI taxonomy): Eukaryota > Metazoa > Chordata > Chondrichthyes > Orectolobiformes > Hemiscylliidae > Chiloscyllium > Chiloscyllium punctatum. The sequence continues at coordinate 44,641,546 of NC_092785.1, forward strand.
AGTGATGAACAGCGATGATTTATTGGGTTGAGTGATGAACAGCGGTGATGTATTGGGCTGAGTGATGAACAGGGATGATTTATTGGGCTCAGTGATGAACAGTGATGATTTATTGGGCTCAGTGATGAACAGGGATGATTTATTGGGCTGAGTGATGAACAGCGATGATTTATTGGGTTGAGTGATGAACATTGATGATTTATTGGGCTCAGTGATGAACAGGGATGATTTATTGGGCTCAGGGTTGAACAATGATGATTTATTGGGCTCAGGGTTGAACTGTGATGATTTATTGGGCTCAGTGATGATTTAAAGGGTTGAGTGATGAACAGCGATGATTTATTGGGTTGAGTGATGAACAGCGATGACTTATTGGGCTCAGTGATGAACAGCGATGATTTATTGGGCTCAGTGATGAACAGCGATGATTTATTGGGCTGAGTGATGAACAGCGATGATTTATTGGGCTCAGTGAGGAACAGTGATGATTTATTGGGTTGAGTGAGGAACAGCGATGATTGATTGGGTTGAGTGATGAACAGCGATGATTTATTGGGTTGAGTGAGGAACAGCGATGATTTATTGGGCTCAGTGATAAACAGCGATGATTGATTGGGCTCAGTGAGGAACAGTGATGATTTATTGGGTTGAGTGATGAACAGGGATGATTTATTGGGTTGAGTGATGAACAGCGATGACGTATTGGGCTCAGTGATGAACAGCGATGATTTATTGGGCTCAGTGATGAACAGCGATAATTTATTGGGTTGAGTGATGAACAGCGATGATTTATTGGGTTGAGGGATGAAGAGCGATGATTTATTGGGCTCAGTGATGAACAGCGATGATTTATTGGGCTGAGTGATGAACAGCGATGATTGATTGGGTTGAGTGATGAACAGCGATGATTTATTGGGCTGAGTGATGAACAGCGATGATTTATTGGGCTCAGTGATGAACAGCAATGATTTATTGGGCTCAGTGATGAACAGCGATGATTTATTGGGCTCAGTGATGAACAGCGATGATTTATTGGGCTCAGTGATGAACAGCGATGATTTTTTGGGCTGAGTGATGAACAGCGATGATAGATTGGGTTGAGTGATGAACAGCGATGATTTATTGGGTTGAGTGATGAAGAGCGATGATTTATTGGGCTCAGTGATGAACAGCGATGATTTATTGGGCTGAGTGATGAACAGCGATGATTGATTGGGTTGAGTGATGAACAGCGATGATTTATTGGGCTCAGTGATGAACAGCGATGACTTATTGGGCTCAGTGATGAACAGCGATGATTTATTGGGCTCAGTGATGAACAGCGATGATTTATTGGGCTCAGTGATGAACAGCGATGATTTATTGGGCTCAGTGATGAACAGTGATGATTTATTGGGCTCAGTGAGGAACAGTGATGATTTATTGGGTTGAGTGATGAACAGCGATGATTTATTGGGCTCAGTGATGAACAGCGATGATTGATTGGGCTCAGTGAGGAACAGTGATGATTTATTGGGCTCAGTGATGAACAGCGATGATTTATTGGGTTGAGTGATGAACAGTGATGATTTATTGGGTTGAATGATGAACAGTGATGATTTATTGGGCTCAGTGATGAACAGTGATGATTTATTGGGTTAAGTGATGAACAGCGATGATTTATTGGGCTCAGTGATGATTTATTGGGCTCAGTGATGAACAGCGATGATTTATTGTGTTGAGTGATGAACAGCGATGATCTATTGGGTTGAGTGATAAACAGTGATGATTTATTGGGCTCAGTGATGAACAGCGATGATTTATTGGGCTGAGTGATGAACAACGATGATCTATTGGGTTGAGTGATGAACAGTGATGATTTATTGGGCTCAGTGATGAACAGCGATGATTTATTGGGCTGAGTGATGAGCAGCGATGATTTATTAGGCTAAGTGATGAACAGTGATGATTTATTGGGCTCAGTGATGAACAGCGATGATTTATTGGGTTGAGTGATGAACAGTGATGATTTATTGGGCTCAGTGATGAACAGCGATGATTTATTGGGCTGAGTGATGAACAGCGATGATTTATTAGGCTAAGTGATGAACAGCGATGATTTATTGGGCTCAGTGATGAACAGCGATGATTTATTGGGTTGAGTGATGAACAGCGATGATCTATTGGGTTGAGTGATGAACAGTGATGATTTATTGGGCTCAGTGATGAACAGCGATGATTTATTGGGCTGAGTGATGAGCAGCGATGATTTATTGGGCTCAGTGATGAACAGTGATGATTTACTGGGCTCAGTGATGAACAGTGATGATTTATTGGGCTCAGTGATGAACAGCGATGATTTATTGGGCTCAGTGATGAACAGCGATGATTTATTGGGTTGAGTGATGAACAGCGATGATTTATTGGGTTGAGTGATGAACAGCGGTGATGTATTGGGCTGAGTGATGAACAGGGATGATTTATTGGGCTCAGTGATGAACAGTGATGATTTATTGGGCTCAGTGATGAACAGGGATGATTTATTGGGCTGAGTGATGAACAGCGATGATTTATTGGGTTGAGTGATGAACATTGATGATTTATTGGGCTCAGTGATGAACAGGGATGATTTATTGGGCTCAGGGTTGAACAATGATGATTTATTGGGCTCAGGGTTGAACTGTGATGATTTATTGGGCTCAGTGATGATTTAAAGGGTTGAGTGATGAACAGCGATGATTTATTGGGTTGAGTGATGAACAGCGATGACTTATTGGGCTCAGTGATGAACAGCGATGATTTATTGGGCTCAGTGATGAACAGCGATGATTTATTGGGCTGAGTGATGAACAGCGATGATTTATTGGGCTCAGTGAGGAACAGTGATGATTTATTGGGTTGAGTGAGGAACAGCGATGATTGATTGGGTTGAGTGATGAACAGCGATGATTTATTGGGTTGAGTGAGGAACAGCGATGATTTATTGGGCTCAGTGATAAACAGCGATGATTGATTGGGCTCAGTGAGGAACAGTGATGATTTATTGGGTTGAGTGATGAACAGGGATGATTTATTGGGTTGAGTGATGAACAGCGATGACGTATTGGGCTCAGTGATGAACAGCGATGATTTATTGGGCTCAGTGATGAACAGCGATAATTTATTGGGTTGAGTGATGAACAGCGATGATTTATTGGGTTGAGGGATGAAGAGCGATGATTTATTGGGCTCAGTGATGAACAGCGATGATTTATTGGGCTGAGTGATGAACAGCGATGATTGATTGGGTTGAGTGATGAACAGCGATGATTTATTGGGCTGAGTGATGAACAGCGATGATTTATTGGGCTCAGTGATGAACAGCGATGATTTATTGGGCTCAGTGATGAACAGCGATGATTTATTGGGCTCAGTGATGAACAGCGATGATTTATTGGGCTCAGTGATGAACAGCGATGATTTATTGGGTTGAGTGATGAACAGCGATGATTTATTGGGCTCAGTGATGAACATTGATGATTTATTGGGCTGAGTGATGAACAGCGATGATTGATTCGGTTGAGTGATGAACAGCGATGTTTTATTGGGTTGAATGAGGAACAGCGATGATTTATTGGGCTCAGTGATGAACAGCGATGATTGATTGGGCTCAGTGAGGAACAGTGATGATTTATTGGGTTGAGTGATGAACAGGGATGATTTATTGGGTTGAGTGATGAACAGCGATGACTTATTGGGCTCAGTGATGAACAGCGATGATTTATTGGGCTCAGTGATGAACAGCGATGATTTATTGGGCTCAGTGATGAACAGTGATGATTTATTGGGTTGAGTGATGAACAGGGATGATTTATTGGGTTGAGTGATGAACAGCGATGATTTATTGGGCTCAGTGATGAACAGGGATAATTTATTGGGCTCAGTGATGAACAGTGATGAGTTATTGGGCTGAGTGATGAACAGTGATGATTTATTGGGTTGAGTGATGAACAGTGACGATTTATTGGGTTGAGTGATGAACAGCGATGATTGATTGGGTTGAGTGATGAACAGCGATGATTTATTGGGTTGAGTGATGAACAGTGATGATTTATTGGGCTCAGAGATGAACAGCGATGATTTATTGGGCTCAGTGATGAACAGCGATGATTTATTGGGCTCAGTGATGAACAGCGATGATTTATTGGGTTGAGTGATGAACAGCAATGATTTATTGGGCTCAGTGATGAACAGCGATGATTTATTGGGCTCAGTGATGAACAGCGATGATTTATTGGGCTCAGTGATGAACAGTGATGATTTATTGGGCTCAGTGATGAACAGCGATGATTTATTGGGTTGAGTGTTGAACAGCGATGATTTATTGGGCTCAGTGATGAACAGGGATAATTTATTGGGCTCAGTGATGAACAGTGATGATTTGTTGGGCTGAGTGATGAACAGTGATGATTTATTGGGCTCAGGGTTGAACAGTGATGATTTATTGGGCTCAGTGATGATTTAAAGGGTTGAGTGATGAACAGCGATGATTTATTGGGTTGAGTGATGAACAGCGATGACTTATTGGGTTGAGTGATGAGCAGTGATGATTGATTGGGCTCAGTGATGAACAGCGATGATTTATTGGGTTGAGTGTTGAACAGTGATGATTTATTGGGCTCAGTGATGAACAGTGATGATTTATTAGGATCAGTGATGAACAGCGATTATTTATTGGGTTGAGTGTTGAACAGTGATGAATTATTGGGCTCAGTGATGAACAGTGATGATTTATTAGGATCAGTGATGAACAGCGATTATTTATTGGGCTGAGTGATGAACAGTGATGATTTATTGGGCTCAGTGATGAACAGGGATGATTTATTGGGCTCAGTGATGAACAGTGATGATTTATTGGGCTCAGTGATGAACAGCGATGATTTATTGGGCTCAGTGATGAACAGCGATGATTTATTCGGGTCAGTGATGAACAGCGATGATTTATTGGGCTGAGTGATGAACAGTGATGAGTTATTGGGTTGAGTGATGAACAGTGATGATTTATTGGGCTCAGAGATGAACAGGGATGATTTATTGGGCTCAGTGATGAACAGCGATGATTTATTGGGCTCAGTGATGAACAGCGATGATTTATTGGGTTGAGTGATGAACAGCGATGATTTATTGGGCTCAGTGATGAACAGCGATGATTTATTGGGTCCAGTGATGAACAGCAATGATTTATTGGGCTCAGTGATGAACAACGATGATTTATTGGGCTCAGTGATGAACAATGATGATTTATTGGGTTGAGTGATGATCGGCGATGATTTATTGGGCTCAGTGATGAACAGCGATGATTTATTGGGCTCAGTGACGATTTAATGGGTTGAGTGATGAACAGCGATGATTTATTGGGCTCAGTGAGGAACAGTGATGATTTATTGGGTTGAGTGAGGAACAGGGATGATTTATTGGGTTGAGTGATGAACAGCGATGATTTATTGGGCTGAGTGATGAACAGTGATGATTGATTGGGCTCAGTGATGAACAGCGATGATTTAATGGGCTGAGTAATGAACAGCGATGATTTATTGGGTTGAGTGAGGAACAGCGATGATTTATTGGGTTGAGTGATGAACAGGGATGATTTATTGGGTTGAGTGATGAACAGTGATGATTTATTGGGCTCAGTGATGAACAGCGATGATTTATTGGGTTGAGTGATGAACAGCGATGATTGATTGGGTTGAGTGAGGAATAGCGATGATTGATTGGGTTGAGTGATGAACAGCGATGATTTATTGGGTTGAGTGATGAAGAGCGATGATTTATTGGGCTCAGTGATGAACAGCGATGATTTATTGGGCTGAGTGATGAACAGCGATGATTGATTGGGTTGAGTGATGAACAGCGATGATTTATTGGGCTGAGTGATGAACAGTGATGATTTATTGGGTTGAGTGATGAACAGTGATGATTTCTTGGGTTGAGTGATGAACAGCGATGATTTATTGGGCTGAGTGATGAACAGCAATGATTTATTGGGCTCAGTGATGAACAGCGATGATTTATTGGGCTCAGTGATGAACAGCGATGATTTATTGGGTTGAGTGATGAACAGCGATGATTTATTGGGTTGAGTGATGAACAGCGATGATTTATTGGGTTGAGTGATGAACAGCGATGATTGATTGGGCTGAGTGAGGAACAGTGATGATTTATTGGGTTGAGTGATGAACAGGGATGATTTATTGGGTTGAGTGATGAACAGCGATGACTTATTGGGCTCAGTGATGAACAGCGATGATTTATTGGGCTCAGTGATGAACAGCGATGATTTATTGGGTTGAGTGATGACCAGCGATGATTTATTGGGCTCAGTGAGGAACAGTGATGATTTATTGGGTTGAGTGAGGAACAGGGATGATTTATTGGGTTGAGTGATGAACAGCGATGATTTATTGGGCTGAGTGATGAACAGTGATGATTGATTGGGCTCAGTGATGAACAGCGATGATTTAATGGGCTGAGTGATGAACAGCGATGATTGATTGGGCTCAGTGAGGAACAGTGATGATTTATTGGGTTGAGTGATGAACAGGGATGATTTATTGGGTTGAGTGATGAACAGGGATGATTTATTGGGTTGAGTGATGAACAGCGATGACTTATTGGGCTCAGTGATGAACAACGATGATTTATTGGGCTGAGTGATGAACAGCGATTATTTATTGGGTTGAGTGAGGAACAGGGATGATATATTGGGTTGAGTGATGAACAGCGATGATTTCTTGGGCTGAGTGATGAACAGTGATGATTTTTCTGCTCAGTGATGAACAGCGATGATTTATTGGGCTGAGTGATGAACAGCGATGATTGATTGGGCTCAGTGAGGAACAGTGATGATTTATTGGGTTGAGTGATGAACAGGGATGATTTATTGGGCTGAGTGATGAACAGCGATGATTGATTGGGCTCAGTGAGGAACAGTGATGATTTATTGGGTTGAGTGATGAACAGGGATGATTTACTGGGCTGAGTGATGAACAGCGATGATTGATTGGGTTGAGTGATGAACAGCGATGATTTATTGGGTTGAGTGATGAACAGCGATAATTTATTGGGCTCAGTGATGAACAGCGATGATTTATTGGGTTGAGTGATGAACAGCGATGATTTATTGGGCTCAGTGAGGAACAGTGATGATTTATTGGGTTGAGTGATGAACAGCGATGATTTATTGGGCTGAGTGATGAACAGTGATGATTGATTGGGCTCAGTGATGAACAGCGATGATTTAATGGGCTGAGTGATGAACAGCGATGATTTAATGGGCTCAGTGAGGAACAGTGATGATTTATTGGGTTGAGTGATGAACAGGGATGATTTATTGGGTTGAGTGATGAATAGCGATGATTTATTGGGCTCAGTGATGAACAGTGATGATTTATTGGGCTGAGTGATGAACAGCGATGATTGATTGGGCTCAGTGAGGAACAGTGATGATTTATTGGGTTGACTGATGAACAGGGATGATTTATTGGGCTGAGTGATGAACAGCGATGATTGATTGGGTTGAGTGATGAACAGCGATGACTTATTGGGCTCAGTGATGAACAGCGATGATTTATTGGGCTAAGTGATGAACAGCGATGATTTATTGGGCTGAGTGAGGAACAGTGATGATTGATTGGGCTCAGTGATGAACAGCGATGATTTAATGGGCTGAGTGATGAACAGCGATGATTGATTGGGCTCAGTGAGGAACAGTGATGATTTATTGGGTTGAGTGATGAACAGGGATGATTTATTGGGTTGAGTGATGAACAGCGATGATTTATTGGGTTGAGTGATGAACAGCGATGATTTATTGGGTTGAATGAGGAACAGCGATGATTTATTGGGCTCAGTGATGAACAGCGATGATTGATTGGGCTCAGTGAGGAACAGTGATGATTTATTGGGTTGAGTGATGAACAGGGATGATTTATTGGGTTGAGTGATGAACAGCGATGATTTATTGGGCTCAGTGATAAACAGCAATGATTTATTGGGCTCAGAGAGGAACAGCGATTATTTATTGGGTTGAGTGAGGAACAGGGATGATTTATTGGGTTGAGTGATGAACAGCGATGACTTATTGGGCTCAGTGATGAACAACGATGATTTATTGGGCTGAGTGATGAACAGCGATTATTTATTGGGTTGAGTGAGGAACAGGGATGATATATTGGGTTGAGTGATGAACAGCGATGATTTCTTGGGCTGAGTGATGAACAGTGATGATTTTTCTGCTCAGTGATGAACAGCGATGATTTATTGGGCTGAGTGATGAACAGCGATGATTGATTGGGCTCAGTGAGGAACAGTGATGATTTATTGGGTTGAGTGATGAACAGGGAAGATTTATTGGGCTGAGTGATGAACAGCGATGATTGATTGGGCTCAGTGAGGAACAGTGATGATTTATTGGGTTGAGTGATGAACAGGGATGATTTACTGGGCTGAGTGATGAACAGCGATGATTGATTGGGTTGAGTGATGAACAGCGATGATTTATTGGGTTGAGTGATGAACAGCGATAATTTATTGGGCTCAGTGATGAACAGCGATGATTTATTGGGTTGAGTGATGAACAGCGATGATTTATTGGGCTCAGTGAGGAACAGTGATGATTTATTGGGTTGAGTGATGAACAGCGATGATTTATTGGGCTGAGTGATGAACAGTGATGATTGATTGGGCTCAGTGATGAACAGCGATGATTTAATGGGCTGAGTGATGAACAGCGATGATTTAATGGGCTCAGTGAGGAACAGTGATGATTTATTGGGTTGAGTGATGAACAGGGATGATTTATTGGGTTGAGTGATGAATAGCGATGATTTATTGGGCTCAGTGATGAACAGTGATGATTTATTGGGCTGAGTGATGAACAGCGATGATTGATTGGGCTCAGTGAGGAACAGTGATGATTTATTGGGTTGACTGATGAACAGGGATGATTTATTGGGCTGAGTGATGAACAGCGATGATTGATTGGGTTGAGTGATGAACAGCGATGACTTATTGGGCTCAGTGATGAACAGCGATGATTTATTGGGCTAAGTGATGAACAGCGATGATTTATTGGGCTGAGTGAGGAACAGTGATGATTGATTGGGCTCAGTGATGAACAGCGATGATTTAATGGGCTGAGTGATGAACAGCGATGATTGATTGGGCTCAGTGAGGAACAGTGATGATTTATTGGGTTGAGTGATGAACAGGGATGATTTATTGGGTTGAGTGATGAACAGCGATGATTTATTGGGTTGAGTGATGAACAGCGATGATTTATTGGGTTGAGTGATGAACAGCGATGATTTATTGGGTTGAATGAGGAACAGCGATGATTTATTGGGCTCAGTGATGAACAGCGATGATTGATTGGGCTCAGTGAGGAACAGTGATGATTTATTGGGTTGAGTGATGAACAGGGATGATTTATTGGGTTGAGTGATGAACAGCGATGATTTATTGGGTTGAGTGAGGAACAGCGATGATGTATTGGGCTCAGTGATGAACAGCAATGATTTATTGGGCTCCGTAATGAACAGCGATGATTTATTGGGCTGAGTGATGAACAGCGATGATTGATTGGGCTCAGTGAGGAACAGTGATGATTTATTGGGTTGAGTGATGAACAGGGATGATTTATTGGGCTGAGTGATGAACAGCGATGATTGATTGGGTTGAGTGATGAACAGCGATGATTTATTGGGTTGAGTGAGGAACAGGGATGATTTATTGGGTTGAGTGATGAACAGCGATGATTTATTGGGCTCAGTGATGAACAGCGATGATTTATTGGGCTCAGTGATGAACAGCGATGATTTTTTGGGCTGAGTGATGAACAGCGATGATAGATTGGGTTGAGTGATGAACAGCGATGATTTATTGGGTTGAGTGATGAAGAGCGATGATTTATTGGGCTCAGTGATGAACAGCGATGATTTATTGGGCTGAGTGATGAACAGCGATGATTGATTGGGTTGAGTGATGAACAGCGATGATTGATTGGGCTCAGTGAGGAACAGTGATGATTTATTGGGTTGAGTGATGAACAGGGATGATTTATTGGGTTGAGTGATGAACAGCGATGATTTATTGGGCTCAGTGATGAACAGCGATGACTTATTGGGCTCAGTGATGAACAGCGATGATTTATTGGGCTCAGTGATGAACAGCGATGATTTATTGGGCTCAGTGATGAACAGCGATGATTTATTGGGCTCAGTGATGAACAGTGATGATTTATTGGGCTCAGTGAGGAACAGTGATGATTTATTGGGTTGAGTGATGAACAGCGATGATTTATTGGGCTCAGTGATGAACAGTGATGATTTATTGGGTTGAGTGATGAACAGTGACGATTTATTGGGTTGAGTGATGAACAGTGATGATTTACTGGGCTCAGTGATGAACAGCGATGATTTATTGGGCTGAGTGATGAACATCGATGATTGATTGGGTTGAGTGATGAACAGCGATGATTTATTGGGTTGAGTGATGAACAGTGATGATTTATTGGGCTCAGTGATGAACAGTGATGATTTATTAGGATCAGTGATGAACAGCGATTATTTATTGGGTTGAGTGTTGAACAGTGATGAATTATTGGGCTCAGTGAGGAACAGTGATGATTTATTGGGTTGAGTGATGAACAGCGATGATTTATTGGGCTCAGTGATGAACAGCGATGATTTATTGGGCTCAGTGATGAACAGTGATGATTTATTGGGCTCAGTGATGAACAGTGATGATTTATTGGGCTCAGTGATGAACAGCGATGATTTATTGGGCTCAGTGATGAACAGCGATGATTTATTCGGGTCAGTGATGAACAGCGATGATTTATTGGGCTGAGTGATGAACAGTGATGATTTATTGGGTTGAGTGATGAACAGTGATGATTTATTGGGCTCAGAGATGAACAGGGATGATTTATTGGGCTCAGTGATGAACAGCGATGATTTATTGGGCTCAGTGATGAACAGGGATGATTTATTGGGTTGAGTGATGAACAGCGATGATTTATTGGGTTGAGTGATGAACAGCGATGATTTATTGGGCTCAGTGATGAACAGCGATGATTTATTGGGCTCAGTGATGAACAGTGATGATTTATTGGGCTCAGTGATGAACAGCGATGATTTATTGGGTTGAGTGTTGAACAGCGATGATTTATTGGGCTCAGTGATGAACAGGGATAATTTATTGGGCTCAGTGATGAACAGTGATGATTTGTTGGGCTGAGTGATGAACAGTGATGATTTATTGGGTTGAGTGATGAACAGTGACGATTTATTGGGTTGAGTGATGAACAGTGATGATTTACTGGGCTCAGTGATGAACAGGGATGATTTATTGGGCTAAGTGATGAACAGTGATGATTTATTGGGTTGAGTGATGAGCAGTGATGATTGATTGGGCTCAGTGATGAACAGCGATGATTTATTGGGTTGAGTGTTGAACAGTGATGATTTATTGGGCTCAGTGATGAACAGTGATGATTTATTAGGATCAGTGATGAACAGCGATTATTTATTGGGTTGAGTGTTGAACAGTGATGAATTATTGGGCTCAGTGATGAACAGTGATGATTTATTAGGATCAGTGATGAACAGCGATTATTTATTGGGCTGAGTGATGAACAGTGATGATTTATTGGGCTCAGTGATGAACAGGGATGATTTATTGGGCTCAGTGATGAACAGTGATGATTGATTGGGTTGAGTGATGAACAGCGATGATTTATTGGGTTGAGTGAGGAACAGCGATGATTTATTGGGCTCAGTGATGAACAGCGATGATTTATTGGGCTCAGTGATGAACAGCGATGATTTATTGGGTTGAGTGAGGAACAGCGATGATTTATTGGGCTCAGTGATGAACAGCGATGATTTATTGGGCTCAGTGATGAACAGCGATGATTTATTGGGTTGAGTGATGAAC